>NC_136781.1:14841075-15058575 GCF_947034865.1 Barbatula barbatula | reverse complement strand
GTGTTTTGTTTTTCTTCTTTGATTAGGAAATATATATATATGATAGGTCGGTCTTGCTGTGTTGAAAACACAGGAAAAGCCCATGTTTCAGGAAAAGCCCATGTTTCTTTCACTTTCGAATTTCTCCATATATCAAACAAAACAAGTATTATCCTCCCAAGATGGCGGCACCACTGCAACATAGGGTGTGGCGTTAGCTTCACATTCTCTAAAGGGCTCATTCTTGTGAGAAATGTTTGTGTACACTAGACATCAGAGAAATATCAGTCTGTACATGAGATTTGTATCAAAGTCCGTTTATGGAAGTCCTGTTTGAAACGCCTTTGCGCAGACTGTGGACTTTGCGCAAAGTCCAGAGTCCTATTTACTTGAATGACGCAAGGCAGATGTTTCTAAAATCGCTGACAAAACTCATAATTAAACAGCATGTTTCCTGTTTACTAACTTTGGTTTACGAAGCTTAAATTGCTTAAAAAGTCACTTTTTTCGAGGTGGCTTTATCTACTAGAAATGCCCTACGAGACCTCGTTTCACTGGAAGGCAGGTTTTTTTGGAAAGGAAAGGCTCTTCGTAGAACATAAAATAGCTATTATATTTATTTTTGTATGTACCCTTTTATGAGGATTATTCTCGGTTATGGATGTGACAATTCGGAAAATGCAGAAAATGAAATGAAAAATATTTATTTTAAGAGACCTCTCATGGGTATTTAAACCACCAAATATTGACATCTTATCTCTATAGTTCCAATGTTTGCATGGAATTGCCCTTAGATTCATCTCATTCTTCTAAAGAGGTACATTTGACCTTTCCTATTTTAATTTTATTTAAAGACAGGGTGGTCACTATGGCACACCTTCATTCAGAAAAGTGGAAATGGATGTCCTATAGTGTTAAGAATCAAGCCACACACCGGCCAAGCCACTATTGCGTAGCGGGGAAGGCAAAAACAAAGGTAGGCATTTATAAAAGAATTCTGTAATTTCAGCTGTGGTTTGAGCCCTTTTCCTTTAGCAGGACTTTAAGGGCACAAATAATTGAAAGCGGCTGGCAGCACAATATTCAGGTCCCTTTTTTAAGGAATTTACCAGCAAGTACACTTTACCTTCACATCTCTGAAAGACAGTACGTAAAAAGCAAACACTGAACGGAATAAGGATTCATGGGTCGGCTGGAATGCTCTATACATCTGGCACTGAGCCGGTTAAAACCAGGGACCCGAAGTGAAGCAGCCCTGCTGGATAAGGGGGAATTGTTAAGGAACGAGGAGAGATTTACCATGAGCTAGGGAAATAAACCTGTATCAAAATGTAATGGGCCAGGTTGTAAAAGCATTAAATTGTACTCAACGTAGCCGGCGGGTACCCTGGCCGACCCAGAAACAACTGCATGCAGCCACGCGGAGTTAACAAACTCTTGCACACTGTAATCATAACCGTGTGGGATTCTTAGTCACTGCTCGAGTATCGTGCCACATGTGTCTCACACTTAAGGTTCATTACACTGTGTTCTTCGCCTGTGCATTTGTGTTTGGTGGTTTAGGTGTGATTGAGACCTCAGTGGAAATTGCGAATTATGGTCAACCAGACAAACTTGCTTCACACTGCGATGTTTCATCATAGCTTTGCTTTCATAGAGACCTCTCTGCTGGCTGTCTTAGATCATCATGAATGTGTGTGGTTTGGTCTCGGTGAAGCTTGTTGACCAAGCTGGCTAAAATGCCTGGCGGAGAAACGGCACACCTGCATCTGAAACACAACATATGTTGGTCACCAGCTATTCTCTAACTTCCAGCCTTTTCCAATCAAAACCATTAATACCAGCCTACATGGAGCGCCGAGATCACTCAATCTGACCTGTTTCGTGAGTGTTGAAAGATGCCGTAACCTCAGATAAATGACCTCATGCTGTACTCTTTGTCAGTGCAGCGCAGCCCATCGTGCTTGACCGAGCCTGCCAGGATGTGTCTTAAGATTCCTACCATCGCACTCGTGAAGAAAATATTTACCACAACGCAAGTAAATGTACAGTTCATTAGTTATATGAGTCCCATGGTGTTAGAATTCACATAAATTAAAGTACAAAATAAAATACGCAGATTGTTTGTGTGCTAGCGGAGTGAAAATGCACTTGGTTGACTTGCGAGTTGGATTGGAGATTTATAGCTGTGCCGTTACCCAGTAACACCCATCAAGCTGGTAGAATGCATGTTGATGCATTTATAGGGAGAAAAGGCTCAACACACCCTACATTCCAACCACAAAGTGTTAAAACCCGAATGCCACTATCTGAAATATAAATACATCATTTATTTCACAGTGTGACTGTCTGCCTTACAGCAGAAAAATTGCATTTATAATGTAGGAAAAAAAAGATTTGCTTCATATGCGTCACATGTGCATTGCGTTTGCTTACCTGTATATCATCTGCCACAATCCATATTTATCAATGCGTCCAATGTGACAAATGTAATGTCTCCGAGCACTGCAAAGACATTCCACACTGATGTCGTTGCCGTGAATTATAAAGCAAAACAATTTCAAATGCTTTATTTTCCTGTGTGCCTGGTGTGCTGATTTAAAGCCCTCTCGCTTTAAAATGTACTTTTGTGCCCCCTTTACGTGAGATTACTTTCCCCGTGTTTTAATGTTTTATGGGCTAATTTAAGCCAAGAGCTCTGTCTCCAACGTAATATAAAGTCTCTTACCTGGAAATAAAAATGATTAAACACAAAAAGCATGCAGCTAACTCAGCCAGCGTGTTTTCAAGCTGGCATGGTTGCACGTATAAACTTGCCACAGGCCAGGATGGAGTGTGTGACTTTTGTGTTTGTTTTATCTCCAACACCCTGGTTTTCCCTCACAACAGATATGAGACAAAAGCGCTTTTTGTAAAGAGGCACTACAGACTTGTTCCTCCGTTGACAGCGTATGGGTGCGCAGACTGCAGAGAATCAGGTTTCCTCTATCGAGAAGATAATCAGGGGAGGGAAGGTGACTATCATCGCCAGCGTTCCAGCATTTTCCTCTTCCTTTCCTTTTCAGGAAATCAGACCAGTTCCTCTTGGCTGAACTACACAGGGCGAGGAGTGCCTATCTTGATCCTGCCACTGGATAGCGCGCTCTCTTGCGGTCAGATCTATAAGAGATCAAATCAGTAAAAAGAGGTTTTCTTTGCGCAACACCTCGAACAATTTGTGCTTTTCCCTTTGGCAACAGTTGCTACAGCACAGGCCAAAAATACACGCCCCTTTAACTTCGAAGAACACGTAGGCAGATGATTTGTTATCTACTGATGGAGAAGATTCCAGACAAATTCTTCTCTATCAGATGTTTGTTGGTATTGACGTGCACCATGTTTATTTGATCCGCTGTGATCTGTTTGTGCACTCTTATGCTGGATTCACACGGTACGCGGCAAAATTGCCTCGCGGCAGCCGCCTTTTAGCCAGTGTGGCTGCCATTCACAAACAGAAAAAATATTTTAATCTTCAGCTGCGCATGCCGCAAAGAACTGTGCCCGGGGAAGTCGCATGATTTTGGATGCACGAGCACCGCTAGCGAGCTGCCAACGAAGCGGCCCGCGTTTTGCCGCTTACCACATGTTTCCCTTTGAAAATAACCTGGACAAACACGGCTGCCACGTACCGTGTGAACAGACCAGTAGGCCATTCGACTATGTTGTCACACGAGCCCTGCTGTTTATTCTGTTGCTGTTGTGTTGTTGTGGCACTGCATTTCAAAAGATTTGTAATGCGAATGGGGGAATGCTTGTGAGATTCTTAAAAGATTACCAGGCTTTGCATGAATTGCAGAAAGCATGAACTCACAGAATGAGAGGTGTGAGGTCTTTGTTTTTTTCTTATGAAGACAGTTATTTGTGACTAAGAGGCTGCATATGCGCATCTCTTTATTTAATAAGACAAGAATTCTGTATACATTAGTTTGGTCTTTCATAATGTTCTCCTACCCTTCTGTTTTGTCTGATTTCTTATCAGTCTGAACCCCACCGTCAGTGCTCTCAGGAAAAACACAACTCCTTCTCTCCCTAATTTAGATGCTTTCCAGACAACCTTGCGGGGCTGTTGTACTAAACGCCATCGCCTTCGCCTCACCCAAGACCTTGATTTATTTGGAGCAGCTGGTGACAGACCTGTGCAATCAAACAGTTCAATGTGGTTTAAACAAAGACATAATGAAGAGTAATGCGGCTGCTAAGCCAACCCAGAAACAAATGTATCGATCCCATTAACAAATCTTTGCGTTTCTGTTACTACTCCCACAACGTTTTACATAAATAACTACTGTAGGTCGTCTACACAGACCTAACCTTGGCAAAACAAAGATAAATGAGCAGCCACAATTTGGTAGATCATCTGTAAACTATGTCATCATCATATAATGTGCCACTTATGATATTACTCTAGTTTTGATTTAATAACAAATATTAAATGTATACAAATCAAACTATACTTTTTTTATTTAAAAAATAAGAAAATGTATTGTATGTAACCTCTATAATATTAAATTAGAACTTTACCTGATGACTATTGAAAAATATCTTTGTCAACATGATATCATTTTCCGTTAACTATTAAGCAGCGTGCGGCATTACAATCTGTCTGGGGAATTTCGACACCATGGATGTGATGTTTGCGGTCAAAACATGAAATAAAAACTCAAAGAATGTATTCATTATCGATGTATTGAACCATCTGTTTTTATTTCCCGAAAGGGGTGCTGATAAAGTCCAGACATCAAAAAAGATCAGTCTATAAATGTGTTTTCTATGTAAGATGAAGGAAATAAACATGTGTTACGGGTGTGACAAAATGACACGTTTTGATAGAAAACATATTTTGTAGGATTTCGGTGAATTAAAATGCAAAAACCAGAACAAACAATACCCAACAAATGGAGTTGAGGTGTCTCATAAAATGTCCCCATTTATGAGGAATATTTATAATTATGGATGTGGCAAGTGGCACTTATCTGACGAAGAAAAATCATGACCTCACATTGGTATTAACCATGAAGTATTGAACTTCGAGCTGTCAGTATGGTGATTACCTTTGGTAAAATCCTTATTTTTCATGCCAAGGTTTGCAGGGAATAGGTAAGTGTGCGCGAAGTAAATAGTTTGCGTCTTTATGCATCAGATTTGTACGACTGCAAATGATAAAGTTAGTCATCAAATCTGTCTTGGTTTGCCACGTTGGTATGATCTTGTTCTAAGCTGATGTCAGCCTCTTTCATAAATGCGCAATGTGTGATTTCTCAGTGAAAGTAAACTAAAAACGAGTAAATGGAATATTTTTGACACACTTGCAAATATTACGACACACAGTGTTTCACCTTTAAAGGAATAGAATAAAAATTATTTCATCATTTACTCGCCTTCGAGTCGTTCCAAATCTGTATATACCTCGTTGTTTTGATGATCACAGAGAACGATATTTGAAAGAATGCTTATGACCAAACAGATTTTGCCCCCATTGACTCCCATTCTAGGAAAAATGGCTTTATAATTTCTTTGTTCTGTTGAACACAAAAGAAGACATTTTGAAGAATGTAGGGCAGCAAACAGTTCAGGTGCTACCCTTGTATTTCTTCCTACTACGCAATGGGGGGAAATCTGTTTGGTTATAAGCATCTTTTGGTCATCAGACCAAATAAATGTATACAGATTTGGAACAACTCGAAAGTGAGTAAATGAAGACAGAATTGTCTTTCTCAAGAAGTCAGTTTTTACAGAGATAATCATTTATTTACAGTTACGTGTTTGATTTGATGCCAAGTGTACATTTTTGGCACTTCTAGGAATAATATGTCAATAATTTGTACTGTGTTCTGGAATTTCAGTGCTTACTGGAATCTGTATGAAATGTAGCCCCACACACAGGCAGAAATGCGTCCCTGTCTTATAAACTTCTGAAACATGTTATATTTTAACTTGATCTAACCCAGGAAAAGACTCAATGTTTAGGAGGCCGCGTTCCATTACGTCCTCTCTAAAAACCATTGAGAAAATGATTATAGCCATAACAGCTTTCCGGTTTTTCTAACAGAGAAATTCCCGAGGCTGTCGCTGCCAGAAAATTGTCTGCGTTCTACATGTGAGTTATGCACGTCAATTACGCTTTATGTTTTCAGTTGTTAATTAAATCCAGCCATTGTCCTCATTTAATCTGACATAAGTATTGATATGATGAAACACATTTCCTTTTATACACATCCAGTGTAAATATCAAAGGAACATCATGTTCTTACGGGAATTTCGGATGAGTTTTAGGGCTTGATTAAATCCGATTGATTCATAAACTGTGTGTGACAAGCAATAATGCATCCGATAAATCAAAACCAGAATTTATATGCGAGTGTTGGAATTACACAAAACCAGAATAGCTTTGTCAACTTGAGCTCCTTAACAACCGAGGCTCCATTCCGGAGTTGAGAGAGAGAGATTGATGACCAGCTTTGAGTGGGGGGGTGTGGGGTTGAGCGGTTTAAAACGCTCAGAATTATGGGACTGTTGGGAAGGTGCTGAGGAAACAGATTGTGGACCAACGGCAGACTCCACTGACTATAAAAATGCTGACACATGCCGTTTGTTCCACCGTGAGGAGGAGCAGGGGGCTGGGAGAGGTGACATCCTGGTCCCTCTGTGGCCCTCCTGCAGTCTAGATTACCGTTTCCACAGTCTTTATCTTCATTTCATTTCTGCCCATTGTGATTTAAGGGAAGCACTTTCAGCAGAACTACGCTACCTTGACAAAACAACAGCGTGCTAAATGTCCGGATAAAACAGTGGAGATATTCTTAACTGCGGGAGGTTGGGATGTGTTTCTGATGGGAGAATGTTAATGTCTGCCTGCGGCCTCAAAAATATGTGTTGGTTACCAGATTAAGTGCCATGATGTAGGCTAAGATCACTATAGTGGCCCACAAGGGGGCAGTATGTTCAAAATTAGGCCATGTATAAGACAACAAGCACTGCATAAATGTCATATAACATACCTTCATATGAAGAGTTTGGTTCCAAAATGAGGTGAACTAAAATATTTTACAAATCATGTTTTTTAATGTGCATTCCAGTTAATGTAAATCAAACTGCAGTTTTTTTTATTTAAGCCATAAGAACAAAATAAACAGCTTACTAACACAATAACTCCAATAAAAACACGATAACATAATAAAAAACATGATTATTGAACATTTTTGAACCAAATCTTTCATACGGTATAAAGACCATTGTAAACAAATTGAAACAAATTGAAACAAATTGAAACAAATTGAAACAAAATTTAAATGACAAGAGGGCGAGTAAATGATGACAGAATTTTTGGCTGAAGCCTTGTCTGTGAAACCATACATTTATTTATTTATACTTTTACCTTTTTTTGAAAGCCACAGGCAAACACAAAGGGTGACCAATAGTAATAATGTTGTTTATAAAAAACAAACAAAAATGACAAAAAATGGAGATGATGTTTCAGTCCGACAGTGATGTTATTTTGCATTTAATGTTGGATGTACTGTAATTGTTTCTTGGAGCGTCACCATTTTGAACTAGAAAATAAAATGACGGAATTATTTGCTTTTGTTCACCTGAAAAAATAAGTCAGTATGGCATTGTGGGAGTAAATTATTTTACATATTTAGCTGAACTATTCCTTTAAAGTTGACTGAATTTAGTGTATACAAAGCATGCATTAAGAACTACTAATCCTTAGAAAAAGCCTTTGAACCACAAAGCCTCCCTGCCGTATGTCTCCTGTTTATAACATACATCCATCTACACATTATGTTCATGTTATTAGGCTGAGAGATTAACAAAACATTTATGCTGGAATCGCGCTTTCACCGTCCAAGTAGGGAGACAAAAAGAGAGCAAACAAATCACAGCCAGGAGACTGCACACTAAGATAAATAAACGCTGTTTACAAAACAGCAATTTGATCCAAAGATATCCGGGGATCCAGAAATGACAAAATCATGTCAGCTACTTTTTCAGTGAATTTATAGCAATGACTTTCATTTCAAGTCAGGCTATATCATTATGTGGTTAGTGGTTACATTTATGCCTCCAGGCAACTGCGCCAACCCCATTCTGTTTAAACAAAGCCTAATTTTCTCAGAATATGGAGCCCTAGACCTGCTTCTGTGCCGAGATGAGCTACAAGAGAGGTCACGACCCCGGTGGAACAATGTTTGAACAATGAAATTGTGTCCTATTGGGGGCCCTTAACATAAGCCATCTTTTTTTGTCCATTCATCTCCGCCAGAGCCACTTCTGCACCTCTTGATTTTGGAATGAAGATCTAGTTTTATAATGCAACAGCCTTTAGGGTAAACCTGAATGACATGTTTTTAAAAAAATAAACTATTGAAATCTTTTTGGTCTCTGTATGCCTGTTTTATACTTGTTTTTTGTTTTAAGACTAAACTCTCGTCCTTGACAAGCTCCAGATGTTGCTTTTCGCTTTGGAAGCGCTGAAGAAAGATGCACTGTCTCTCCGCCCCAATAAAATATCTCATATCTGTTGACCAGGTCAGCCTGTCTCAAGCGATCATTTATTAGTTTCGATTTCCACAGCATGGTTGAAAGGTTATAATCTGTGTGAGAGTGCTGCATGTCATCAACTGTATATACACATACATAAAAACACACATTTATGGAGAGAATATGGGACTGTACCGATCAGACTCATAAATATCTGATTAAAACCAAAATGCCATGCAAGATCTATAGTCAAACAAAGGAAACCTCCATTTGCTTTGTTGACCTGCCTTTCTCCCTCCATATGAGAGCTTTGCGGCCGTGTGATCCATCACTCAGTTATGTTATCTTTCCTGTTATTTTAAAAAGACGATAACGGACTTAATCTTTATCCTGAATAGGATAAATATGAAACTTCGAGCCAATCACAAGAGGAAGTGCCAAACCAAACAGTATTCCCAACATTGTATTCTTGCATCTCTCTTATATTCTTCCAGTACTATTACTGTCATAGTAATGGCAACAATTCTGTTTTTATGTTTGAAGTACATTTAAGAGCTATGAATACAGTTGTATAGAAATGTAATCATAATTTATGTCCAACTAACATTATAAGTAAACTTAAATGTTAAGATGTGAAAGATTTATATTGAAAATAAAACAATAGTTTCTCTTGATATATTATTATTTATTTTTCTCACTACTGTAATGTAGCTACTGTTAAATGTATGATTTATTTACATTATAATACAATATTTTTAATATATATATTCTTTATTTATAAAATTGAATTTATTTTATATAATACATTTTTATTTAGGCATATTTCTAACAGCTATTCTCTAGATTTTTATGTGGACGCCCTGTCGCTCCCTTGCTGTCCCACTGGGGGCCCTTGGACCCCTTTTTGAATATCCCTGTTTTATATGACCAGGTTTAATGAGGAACGGCAGGAATGTTAAACAATATTCACTGGTAATCTTCAGTTCCACAGAATCTATACAATCGCATGATCTACATCAGGGGTTTTCAAACTGTGGGTCGCACAGTGATAAATGGTGGGATGCACAAAGTCACAGTGTTACGGTGAAAGAAACAAAGCCAGAGAATGAGAAAATGTCCATGAAGAGACAAATCTTTTTTCAAATGAATCATTTAACTTAAAACGCATTCACACACACAAAAATCAGAATCTGAATCAACACAAGACTCATTGAATGACTCAACTGTCACGTGTTCGCATCAGTAACGTACGATGAACTACTACAGCATTCAGGCACTGCACATCAAAACATATTGCATACGCCAACAAAGTGCGATCTTATTTTAGTATAGTTTCTATAGTATCTTCGTCAGCAAAAAACGATCAAAGGCACAACCAGCATCCCAGAAAAAGCACTACGACCTACATAATATTCCACTGATGCCAAACAGTTGAATTGATCACTTAAATAACATTATACCCATGTTTGAGCTCTTTTGATGGTGTCATATATTCTATAAAATCTTGACAGTCTCATCTCTATTTCACTCCATTCAAAAAGAGTGTCCAGGAAAAGGCTTAAAAATTTACCTGGTATGTGGAACAGAGAACATTCACATCGCTCAACATAATGGCGAGTAAATTATGACATTATACATTTTTTACCGAATAGTTCCTTGAGGAAATGTTCAGATGAAATAAACTCATTTCGTTTAATATTTATAAGCTCTAGAGAGAACAGCCGGAAAAACTTGATGTGAAATTAAGCTTAAGGCATGTAGCTATTTGCTGACCACAGAAACTCACAGGCCCGTGCATCCATTTAAAGTCAACAGAAGTAAAAAGCACCCGGAGAGAAGAATATGCCATTGCTCTCTACTGCCTTCCAGGCAATAAGCATTGTGGCATTCGCGGCTGTTTAATTACACAAAGAAGCAGCATGCCTTCGTTTTTCACGCCGCTTCTTCCCTAACACAAACTATTCCAGTTTGCCAAAAAGCCTTTTTGTTGGGTTGGTTATTGCCCTTTGGACCCAAAGGGCTGGCGCTTGTGGATGCTACAGGAAAAGAGTTCTGAAACGGTCCTCAAGAGCATCTTAAAACATTTTTATTGTCATTTTAGAGAGTGTGTGTTTTTCGCTGCCAAATGTGTTTTGGCAAACCGTGTTCCTGCAGCACCGTTTGGCAGCAAAATGTGTTAAAGAATCATTTTGGGCTGTTGTGGAGGAGCGAGTAGGGCTAGACAGAAGCTGCATGAACTGCTTGAGTTCCTGCTAAACAACAGTAAACAACCAAACCAGGACCAGAAGCTGTATCTATTCTAGGCTCGGTTTAATTGTCAACGATTTCTTTTATGACTTCAAAGAGACGAGCAGATTCAAAGCCTGTTAGTGGATGTATGCTTGTTAAATAAGAAGCCCGTTTGCCAAAAATGCAGCCAATCGGAAGGCTTGGATTTATCAGAGGGAGGAATTGCATCAAGTTTCACTTGAACACAGACTATTAGATGGATTTAATGTTGGCCACATGCAGAGGGGCTTCTGGGAAAGCTCAGCAGGTGTGGTGCTGATTATGATCTGACACCCCAGTTTTGGATAACAAGATTCATACCATACTCCACTACAGTCGATTCAACTAACACATTGTTAACGCTTTGTTTGCTCTCAGAGTCGTCCAACTTTCTACCGTTGTTCTAAATTTAACATGGCTTTAGTCACAGATGTTTATCTTATACTGAACAAATAAAAGACAAAATATGTATAATATTTTTTTGTATAAGCCGGTTTGAAATGTTGCCTAAATGAGTGGATAAAAAAGAGAATTGACGTCTCCCACCATTCCGGTTCTGGGTATCACATAAGGTTGTGCCATAACACCCATTCTCTGGCTGCACAGTAGCCGGCTTTTATGCATAATGTAGTCTTTTTATTTGAAATCTGGAGAAGGTCTTCGCAAGATGCATATCTCATCATGCCTGTCTTGGCAGGCTATTTGATGTTTGGGTATTTCATTGTCCCATATCGGATGCATTGCCATTGCCAAGACTGTTTACAAATAATTTATCAACAAACAAGAGATTATCCGGCACCCCCACCCTCAATTAATCTTTCAATAATACAGTGGGTAGATATGACCCTAAAATTAGCAGCAACGCAGACCAGATGAAGGAGATGAAGCTCTGATGACTTTGGAACTCATGATAGAGTCTGGCATTTGAAATCGGATCTGTCCATCTTATCTCTAGTTCTTGCCTCTTTGATCACACTTGAGTAGCAGTGGATTTTGGGACGCATACAAAGGTTTTCTCCCCGTTATGGTTACATTCTCTAGCCCATGGCATGCCTCTTCAACCCAGTCGCTCTAAAGACTGCTCGCCTGGTCCTTATATTCGATAGGTGCGTTGGCATCCCCCTCTCCCAAACCCAACATGGACATCTGAAAGCAATTCCAGGTCTGTGTGTGGGGGCTGCCGGATTCCAGCGAGACCCCCTCACCGGCAGAGAAGGAGGAAAGTAAAGCATGGGGAAAAACAAGGATTGCAATTAAACAATCGCTAGCCTTTTGGCGAATTCCCGGCGAAGTTAGTCAAAGCGGTATTAATCACCAGACTGATCCTATTTAGCCGTCCACATATCTTTTATCATTTGTTACTAGCTTGTGTTACTTCCTCATTATTATCCTGATAAACGAAATGCTTGACAGGTCATGAAAACTAAAACGTTATGAAGGTGTAAATGGGATTTTAATATCACAATTGTGTTAAAGTTCTAGGCGTTTGGATTTTAATTCAATAAACTGCCTTAAGATTACCATCTTAATTAATATCTTCAAATGACATACAAAACGCAGTATTATGAGTTACCACAGAAGGAATTACTTATTTAGTTTCCTCAGTTATCAGCTCATGTGAGCATTGTATTAGAACCATCAATTTGGTATAGGTTCTACCAAGGCAACAGGATAATTGCATGGATTTATATTTAAAATGACTACTTTCCCTATTGCAAAATCAAGATAAATGCGTTTTTCTCTCCGTGTCACACAAATTTGGCTAACTGTACACTCGAACATATAATTTAACCCAACAATTCAAAGCTTAATGTAATTTCAGTGAAATCTTATAAACTCTGTCAGAGTTTCCTCCTCTTCAAACACAGCATCATTTATCAAGGCTGTGTGTAATTGTCGGATGTGTTTTCGGTGACACGCAGACAGACACATATGGCTGCGATCATGTGCATGTGTGCGTTTCCTCAACGGACTTATGCGGCTATGACTCAGACAACAGCATTGATGTTTTATGATATAGCTCACCCAGTCTTGGCAGGAGTAGAGACAGAAGGATACGCAGGATGAATGTTTAACATCATGCGCTTTATGGCCTCATTTGGAGACAACAGCTTGTACCGTGACCTTAAGACAAATACCATTCCAGAGGCGCCCCATCTCTAGAGCAAGAAAAGAGAAGGCCCCAATAAAAAGACGTCACACCTGGAGCTGAGACATCCGACACTAGCCTCGGTTCTCTATTTTGGGGGAAGCTAGAGGTTCTAAGTGGTGAGACTTCTGCTGTAACTTAAAGCAGGTGGTGGGAAGCAGAAGTCCAGTGGCGGGACTCTTTGCTGTCATGGAACGGGATGGTTTCATTTGATAAAAGGGGTAAGAGATTAAAGGGACCTGAATGGAGATCCTCCAATGGCAAGCTTTGATTTATGAAGCTAGCGGGAGTAGGTGGCAGCATGACAAATAACCTCCTGAGAAATTGGAATGTAATTTCTTTACACTCGAATCTAGATGCATTTAAAATAATGTATAAGCATAGTCCTCTTAGATAAAGGTCTGCACAGATGAGCTCTGGCAGACATATTCTGAGATTTGAACCTGACCTGTAAGTGTTGTCTGCATGTCTGTCAATGTGGATGTATAAAGATTGGGTCCTAAACATAGGGTCTTATAGACAGAACCAAAGATTGATCGTGATCCAGCAGGTCTTTCCAGATAAACTTTACTCCCAGGCGTGCAGCCATGTAGTGGAGCAGACAACCGCAGGTGCACCAGACTCAATCCCAGCCAACACCACATGTTCAATATAAATCCAATGTTCATCTGTAAAGTGTAAAGCCACTTTGACAGTGTTTTAGAATCAACTGAACAGTTCACATCCATCCCCTACAAGCCATATTCTGGTTTAATTACAGCTTCCGTTGCAGAGTTTATTTCTGACAATTGTATAAGTTCTCGTGTTTGCATGTTTGGTAGGGGTCCCGAGCTCCAGCCGTCTATAGAGTGGGCTACAGCGAAGCATCTGGGGTCTTGCCAGTTACATTCTTTGCAATCTGATAGAGGCTCTTATCGTTCTGAGATGTAGGTGCTGAGTAGGAGATGCGTGTTGGGCTTTACAGTAACATCAACACATTCCTGTTCACATTCCTCACGGCCAGTGAAAACACTGCCGGTCCGATAACAGAAAGGGCAATCAAAACAGCGATAAATTGCGCCGGATATAAAGAGCAGCTAACCAAAACGTAGCTGCTTCAAACAAATACTTTCCATGGCAGCGCTAAATGCCTGTAATACCCCTGACTGGGGCCGTTTCAGCTTCACTGAATGTGTTTTCTTGGGTCTTTGTCTCCATTCCTCAAATCAACCGTACTGTGTTTCCAAACACCGGTTGGGTCACTGCAAGGTACCCTATATCTTCTTGTTGACTTGCTAAATGACAAGGTTGCTATGAATATTTCTTACAGGACCATCTCTGCCCCAGAAATGTCCCTGGACTTGATATACCTTATGAACTTTGCACATGTCTTCCACATGGTTTTAGATCTGGTTTATTCAAAATTGCTAAGGTACCAATTTGTCATTGTTGAACAGATGTGTTTTCACTCGTTGCAGATGATTTTTTTCTTGATACAAAGTTCTATCCATCAACATGGAGGGTCTTAATGTCAAGCAGCAGGCCCATGCTGGGCTCGTGCTCTCCTTCCCCCTACAGCAGTAATGGGGATCATTGGGAATAGGTCTGTGGCGGGAGAGGGAAGGCTTATCATTGATCCACCATCTCCCCTCCCACGCCACTCCCACTTCAAAGCCACGTAATGTGAAGCACCTGCCCCAGCCGGGCCGGGGAAGTCTTTAGTAAGAAGTGCAGATTGAGATAAAGCACAGGAAATGCAGAGAAGCAGGAACTTTAACTGAGCTCAGCAGTGATCAAGAAGCCAGGAAGATGCACAGCGAAAGCAGGAAGGGCAGGAAGATGCGTCGGCTTGACGGAGGCTCAGCTGAGGTCTGCCAGAGACCTTGCAGAAAGTTTTGCTCACATCAGATTAGCCCACTTTAGATGCCTGGTGAGCCTGTGAGGGGTGTTTGTTATTGGCCGTGATCTCTGGCTATTCAGTTTCGCTGAGACTTTGCTCCTGTCTTTAAATCTGCTACAGTAATCAAAAGCAACTTTTAAGATGAGTACTTTGAGGTGGATTTTAAATAATGTTGGGATTTAAGCATATTTATTATAATAATATTGATTCAAGCATCAAGAGTTCCCGTTATATTCAACGGGATAAAAGTCGGCGATGTTGATAATGGCAAATTGAAAATGTCAATACATTACTATGCCGATGGAAATGAGGATTTGCTTGTAAAGGTTATTTGTGCTCCAGGGGTTAATTGATGTTCTGGAGGGAAAGAATGAATATATGTGAAAAAGAAAAAGAGAAGAAGCAGTGATATTGTTACATACATCCTGTATTTTGGTTACAAGGTATTGTTAAGGTACATAATCACTGTGTTATGGTTTTCAAATAAGCCTTTTGCCTTTTAAATGGGTCCTGCTTGACTTTTTCACCTTGTCTGTTTGCTCTTAGTTAGTGTGTGATGCGAGTGGGAATGTTTGGTCTGGCATGGGATATTTTTGATATATTCTGGTTGATATTTTTGTACAATTGATAAAGTAAAGCAGTCACCATTGTTACCTTTTACACCTTTAGACCACTAAAAGTCACGGTTATGATTTTGACCAAACACAGACTGAATCAGAAATGCATGATTTGGACACTATTCTATCCCATGATGCTGCAGGAGCTGAGAAGGTACTAAAGTAACTCAAAGGTGGAAATGTCTTTTTTTTAGGTGTAATTGATATAGATACCAAGAGGTACGTTTCTCATGGTTCAATTGTGCTTGTTTAACGCCAAGCAGTGGTGTGCGGTGGACTTAAAAAATGAGGAGGCAGATTTCTACCCATGTAATTTTTGTTCATCTCTGTACTATTAACAAGTGCGTTTGTCAGTCATTTCAGTGTTTATGTGTGAAAAAATCCTTTTAATTACTACAAGTTCATTACAGTATGTACTTCTGATTTTTGTAGTTTTATATTTTCCCTGCTTTGGGAAAAGGTACATCGACACCACCTTCATCTTCCTCTGGTACGATATTTCCTATATAAGAATTACATCATTACCAGGGCCAGACGGAATCTGCAGACTTTTTTTGTTAATTCTGCGCAGATTTTTTTTCTTAATCTGCCGAATAGTTTTTATATTGTTTGAAATATGTTATAAATTGAAAAAAGGTTTTAAAATAAATTTGTTAAAAGATTTGAGAGAATGGGCCTTTAAACTTTACAAATTAAAAGCATTTGCAAATCAGCTGTCAAAATTGCAATTAAACCTAAATAAAAACGTTATCAACATGTTTTATAAACACCATTATTGAATATAGACCTACTTGTTTATTTATAATATACATTTAACATGCAAAATGACATATTTTTATAATGATGATCATACATGTAAATGCTGTTCACAGCTTTAAACTATGACGATCTCAGTCGTGTTTTTGACTACTTTAATGGATCTTTCAGTGATACTGTTTCAGCACATGAGATGAAGAAGAAAGGAATTTATGTGGAAAAAAACATACGCGCTTTAACAAACTTGTTCGCTCATTGTATTATTGTGTGTGAGTTTGCTGCGTTTGATTACGCAGCGCTTCTTAAACCCAAGTGTAATGTGTAGGCTAAGCTTGCTTTTATCAACAAAAACATGTGATGCAATACGAACACGACAACCATATCGTGTGGACATTTATATAGACAGGCTGCTTCATTAGTGGTTTTTACTTTTGCTTTGCGTGAGGTAAAATTCGCTTGTTCTGTAGCCTATTTTAGAAACGATCACGATCTATAAGATTCGCTTGAGAAGTAGACTGTGGGTGTCTTTGGAATCGATCACGCCATAAAATCATCAGATTGAAACACTAAACAGCAGAGTACTTGATGCTTACTCTGCCGCGGAAATATCCGCGGTCCGCGGACGCGCATTCCGTCTGGCCCTGATCATTACCAATACCATCAATTTAATTATTAGCAGTCCCAGAAATATTCAAAGCATTTAAGAGATCAAATCAAATAGATGTGACTTACTTTAAACTTGCTCTTATCCTGAGCAAGCCTGATCACAAGCAAACGTTTTTGAACAAATCTGAACCACGTAATATTCTGTCAACAATCGATAACTCCTCTGCCTCCGCCATCTCCGACACGAATCCTAAACTCTGATTAATACAACTAATAAAACTATTTAATTAACGTTCAATCTAATTTAGCGCCCGCAGTTTAAAATGAATGACGAAGACGAGCAGGAAGGCGGGATCTCGCTGATGAGTTAATCCAATCATAGCCCGTTGGAGGCATTGCCTCCTCTCACGTGACTTTTCTCCATTCTTTTCAATTACCCCCACTCAAACTCACGGCACGCTTTAGGGGTTATATGTAAAGTCAATGAGCTTAGAGGAGGCAAGAGAAACGCTGCCTCCCTTTGGAATTCTTTCGAGCGGGGTCGCTTTTTCACACTGTTTTATACGCTGATTGATCTCATATTTCGCTTAATACATTCTATCAGCTGTCCTATTTTATTTCTGAACTGTTAATAATATTCTCATTCGATTATTTTCGAAGGGGAGGGGAGGCACCGACTCCCTTGCCTCCTCGGAGGAAATGCCCCTGACGCCAAGGTACATTATTTTTGTTATTACAACAACGGTCAAAGAGCATAAAGGTCATATGTTTCCCTGTACGACAAAAACAGGCTTAAGCAGCACGGGAACATTTGTAATAATAGTCAAAAATACATTGTATGGGTTAAAATTATCTATTTTTATTTTATGCACAAAATAATTAGGATATTAAATAAAGATTATTTTCCATGAAGATATTTGGTACATTTCCTACTATAAATATATCAACATTTGTATAAATGGATGCAGCAAAATTGCTAATAAAATAGCTGGAAACACACGTACATATTTCACTTGCTGCTGCCCGCTCTTTGGGAATTACCCATTCAAGTTTTCTCTCTATGTAAAGCTTATAATTTAAGCTTTTGGTTTCATTTACTATCCACAACGTCATAACAGCGGTATAAGCCAATAGAGAGCATTAAAACAAACCTGTTTCTTCTTAGCAACTGCCTGCTACAGCATTTCTGACAACTTCAAAGGCAATTTTCTCAATATTTAGATTCCTTTTGCATCTTAAGATTTAAATTGTTGTATCTCAGCCAAATATTGTCCTATCATAACAAACCATACATAAATGGAAAGCTTATTTATTCAGCTTTGAAAACAGAGACCAGGCTATTTAAATCAATCTTTTGGACATTTTTTTTATTAGAGACCTTCTTGTTGTAAAAAAACCAAAAACATGTGTAGTGGCACGTGTAATGGAGTAACCACTACGTTTCAGTATAGCCCTCTATAGCGTAGATTGTGAATTCCCTAGCTTTTCAGATATGATTTAGAATTTGTGGATTTTAATGTACATTTTTGTCATGATTCCGCTATCATGTCATGTTTATTCTTGGTCTCGCAGCGGAGTCATGGCATAGCCTTAGGTTTTGTGTGAGAAAGACATGGCTTTGTTTTGATTCTAACTTGCCATGTGCTTTCTCGTGTCTCGTCAGTGTTTCCCGCCCTTTTGTCTCGTTAACCTTCCCTGAGTGTTTCAGTACCCACACCTGCCCATTGTTATCTCCTTTGTTAGTCTCCCTATAAAATGCCCTCTTGTCTATTGTCTTGTGCTCGTTCGTTATACTTGTATGCTGTACCTGTTCGCTGTACATGTTTCCAAGTTTTCTGGTCTGGTCTGGTCTGGTCTGGTCTGGTCTGGTCTGGTCTGGTCTGGTCTGGTCGTAGTGTTTGTATGGTTCCAAGTTCTTTGTTTGTTAGTCCTAGTTGTTTCTTTTTGCCCCCCTTGTGGGAAGTCTTTGTTTTCAGTTTTTGAATCATGTTTGGTTATAGTTTTTTTCCCATCGTGGATGTTTTTTTTGCCGTGTTTTATATTAAAGTCTTTGTTAATCCCTTCATCCCTGTGTCTGCTTGCACTTGGGTTCTCTCCCTCTGTCCCTCCCTTCATGACACATTTTGTTTTTTCAATTTCTGTCAACTTTTAGGTATTTTTGGTTTGATAAGTACCAAGTTTTGAGAGAATTTCATGGCACTAATTCATATTTATGCTATAATTATTATACATTTTTCCACCCATTGTAAATAATAAAATTTTGACCATTAATGGTTTGATAATTTTGTTAAATATCTTTAAATATGATTTTCAATTCATGCATTATTTCAGGTTAAAACAGATACCAGACTGTTAAAATCCAATCTTTGAAAAGCAGATTAGTGCCATTTGGTTGTAAAAACAGTAAAACATGTGTAATGCCATGGTGTAACTTCTATGTTTCTGTATGTGTTTGTGTGTGTATGTGTTTCAGAGAAAGAGAGCGTCTTTTGTATTTTTGTTTAACATATTTTCAAAAATTGCTCTGTTGCAGGCAGCATTACCAGTTCATTTTTGAGTGTGTGTGTGTATGTCTGTGTCTGACTATTTTGCACTTTTAGAGTGTTACCCCCATATTAGTGTGTTCTTTTTACTGCACAGTGGCTAATTTGAAGTTTGTACCACCAAAAGTTTCCCTGAGTTTTCATATGTTTTATATTTCCTATTCATTCCCTTTGTCTGTAATTTTTTACTTCGAAGGAGCCAAGTGTGACTGTTTTTCGTGACCCTTTGACATGTCCGAATCATATCAATAATTTTGCGTGTTCACGAGCTAAAATGACTAAATGTTATCTATTTCCGATGAAGCTACGGTTTTTAACATTTCAAAATGTAAAATTTTTCAGTCAAAAATGAATGAAGAATCCCAGAAGGTAATTTGTCCACTATCACATATAGAGGTCCCGTAAAGCGAAAACTCCTCGTCATTGATGTTTTTTGTTTTTGAAGGCCGTCCGTCATTTTGACGGATTACAATGAGGGCAATTTGTAATTCCCCTTTAGGTCAAATTGGTAGCATCCACTCATTTCCTTTCATCAGAATGTGATTGTAAGTGACCGGAGGAAAGGATGCATGTTTTCCATTCATTACTCATAAACGCCCATTCTGGAAAACCCACGCAGGATCGGTGGAGACTCGCGGTGCGGACCCAGGGGCGTGTGTAAACAAGGCATTAGACTATGACAGCCCACCACCGTCTTATTTCAAAACGAACAGAAAATCTTTTTACACTTTTCCATAACAACACAGTGATAACGTGTTTGAGTGGCTGTTTCTGGATTTGATTCTGTAATGAATGCATCTGTCACTTAAAGGAATTGTTCACTTTCAACATACATTTTCATGTTAATTGACTCCCTCCTGTTGTCATCCAATATGTTTATGTATTATTGTCTTTAGTCGAAAATAAATTAAGGTTTTTGATGAGAAAATTCCAGGATTATTCTCCATATAGTGGACTTCAATGGACTCCAAACGGTTGAAGGTCAAAATTACAGTTTCAGTGCAGCTTCAAAGGGCATTAAATGATACCAGACAATGAAAAGGGTATTATCTAGCGAAACGATCAGCCATTTAAAAAAAGAACAAATATATATGTTTTATAAACACAAAGTGCGCTCACGACTTTGCGTAGTATGTAATTATGTTGAAAAGGTCACGAATGACGTTCGTAGGGCAGGGTGAAAAAATTGCATGCAAACTGTTGCATATTATGGGTACAAAAACTGAACACCTGGAAGTTAAGAATTATGCGCTAGTATGCAAAACTTCCTGTTCCATTGCTCCAAAGTCTGTTTGTGTGTAAAAAAAAAATTTTTTTAAATGGGTTTTTGGTAAATAACCCGAAATAAGGTCTGTGGTAAATAAAACCTAAAAATATATTCTGTGACATAAAACACACCAATAATAACCTGCTTGTGATTTTTTAAAGCATTACTGTGTCATAAAATCAGCGGTTGCTAACAATTTGATCAATCGATTACTTCCTTTGGCAGGGACATTAGATGACATCGCGCATACAAAGCTTACAAATAATGCAACATGGGCACATCTCTTAAAATGTAGATGCAGTGTATCGGAGGCTTGGCGGTGGTGATGTTGAAATCAAGCGGCCTTAGTCTGTTATCGCATCGTGTTAGATTATTACTTCTGCCGATTTGAATTTGGCTTCAAAATTAACAAATGTGCTGTTAATTTGTAAAGATTATATTTATATACAAAACGTGTAAACAACATAAACCTTTGTTAATCACAGGGCTTATTTTTGTGATCTGTCAAAAGTCTATGGGACAAATGCATAGGCTTTTGGTCGACTGAACCAGCGCGGCACTTACTTCTGGTTAAGCCTACAAAAATATACCATCTCTGGGGTACTGGATTGTGAACGAAATAGACCTTCAGCCAGAGGAACATCTTAAATATGTGAGTCTAGTTTCCACGAAAAGTAAAAATGTAAACTCAATTTTATAAGGAAATAATGCAATAACGTTTTTTAAGTAATATTCCCCATCCAGGTCCTGAATCTCATAAAAGTCATATAAGACCATGTGCTTCCAATCAAACACTGGCCATCTGCCACCTCACCACACCTACTGTTTACAGCACCTCACAAAACTACATCTACCAAACTTTGCACAATTCAGAACTTCGGCTCTGCTTAGCTAAGAAACCCAAATAGTTTATGCACAGTTATCCTTCATCATTTGAAAATCATTAATCATTGTGTCGTAATGCAGAAAGACTCAGAATTTTCATTTTCTTTTGAAATTTTCAAGCATGTCTAGCTGTGCAGCTGTCTCCGGGTTTGTCACTGATTTATCATTTACAAGATTCGTAGTGATGGTGGACCCCAGAAACGGTTGTTGCGTCTGACTCCACTTTATGGGCGGTATCCCGTTTACAGACCACACTCACAGTGGTAGAGCCAAGTGTAATTAACATGACTGTAACCTTGACCAGACTGCAACTCTAAATCACTGATGTCATCATGTGGGGATTCCGGTTTGTAATGGAGGATCTGGGCTGAGGTGGCTAGGAGCTCCTGAACGGTTTAAGAGTTGTGTAATGTACTGGAATTCAGTATTGAGCCCTGCATGGGCCTTAAATCCAGGCCCGCTTATCAGAATCCGCACCATTCTTCCATGGTGAGTTGACTACGTTTGATCAATTTAGTCTTTCAAATCAACACTTTGCTTGCCTGTAATACAATCCAAATATTTTATTAAATAAAGAAAAAACTCAACAATTTAAGCATATCACAATGTTAGTTTCAACGTTTATCACAACTACAGTGAAAGGGCAGCGAACAACGTGATGAAAACAAACGAAAACGTGTAAAATCAAAACAATTTAAAATAATAATAATAACAACGTGCAGATTGTTTTTCCTTACGCAACTCAAATAAGTCGGGGCTCGTTGGGCCGGGCTGAAATGCAGGGCTCTGCACATGCCTGTTGCTGGAAAAGAGTTTGCATATCATTCAGGATGTTACAAAGGGCATATTCCAGTTTAATGTGCTGACAAAGTTTTTAAGAAGAGATTTTAAGTAAATATGGGCCAATGTTGTTTGGTTACCAACGTTCTTTTGTGTTCTGCAAAAGAAAGTCATACAGGTTCGGAATGACACGAGGGAGAGTTATTTTTTGGATGAACTATCCCTTTAAACACCGGGCAAAATGTTGTTGACCAGCTATGCTTGTTATTTCAGCGGGTACTGATATACATCCCAGTTTGGTGCAGACCAGGAGCCGAGCTGTCATTCATCACCACATGACCTCTGTCTTGTCACTTGACCCACTTCTGGTGCCACTGTTGCGGCGGGCGTTTCTGTGGCCTCCCCGATAAGTGTGGGAGGCTAATTGCTGCGGTTCGTCACTCTGCCAGAGTACGAGTAGGTGGGCCAGTTTCACTCCTTGGGATGTGTGTTATATAAATACACATAGAAATAGTCCCACACTCCATCACTGCCCGCTACACACACAAACTAACAGGCCAGCATAATGAGTTTCGAGCAGGGTGCCTGCTAATGTGGTGCCACGCGACAGCAGCTTGCGCTAGGGTTCTTGATACAGCTGTTAGTGTTATTGAATGATTGTGGACTTGGAGCGCTGTTCTTCATCCAATCAACACTTTGACCGAGACTATTAACGGCATGACCTCGGGCTGTTAAAGATTTCACTCCCTTTCTGTGAGAACTGATGGACAGCGGTGATGGGAAGTCGAGTCCATTACTGTACTGCGATTAGTCCTGGAAGTGGAGTTGGTTTAGTGTATAAATCGATTCCTTTTGTGTCTTTGGGAAAATAAGAGATGCTTGTGGAAACTGATGGCTGTGTGTTGTATGCTCTATCAGAATATGTGACCCATTATAAGACAAAGCAGTTCAACCTTTCTGTGCTATAGTATGTGGAGAGTTTAAGCCACATATATGTTTGGTAACTTAAAAAGGACATAAACATTATACAAATGCAGAAGTTAGGGCCATATCATTTTTTGTTTCCATCAAATTCGTTTTTTCCTTTTCTGGAGTTCTGTATTTCCAATGCTTTATTTACGTTTGTCCATACAAATACTATAGTAGTTTGTAGTATATTCATTACAGTAAACTGTACTAACATTATTGTGTACTATAGTATATTTGAACCCCATTTGAATAAATATTGAAGTATACTATAGTGTTTACTACTGTTTTAAAATTTACTGCAAGTCAATTATTTTATCATCTGGTTCAAATTAAGTAGACTTTTATTTTGGCGGGTTGTCACGTAGATGCTTACGTTTCAGTGTGGTTGACTGTAGCTTCACTCAAACGGTGTAACGCTCGTAAAATAAACTTAAAACAACTCAAAGTTCATGTGTTCATGTCATTGTATATTAAGATACAGATAAAATCACGAGTGTCACGCTTGTAACATGTTAAAGTGTGCAACTCATTCACTCAAGGACACGCAGAACAAGCAGAGCACGTATTTAAATAGTAGTATTCCACTTTCGGGATTCCTTCCATGTTTTCCCATTGCGTAGATCATAGGGCTCTAAATCAATGGACTCAATGCATCCGGAAAACAAGTTTTAATTGCAAAAACTAAATAAAAAACTAAATTAAATAGTGCTGCACCATTAGTTAATATCATACACGAACAAGCACAACCACAAACACACTTCACACATACAAGCGGCTCTGTCTAATGCACCTGCTAAACTGTATCACACGCGTGCTACATTATTAAATGTTTTCATAGCACAGACCGATTTTTACGTAGCATGTGCGACATATGTCTGTACAGCCCTGTTCCAGCAGCTGTGGTGCCAGGAATTAAACATAAAATAGCTTTTACATAGAAGTAAAAGTCTGTAAAATTCTGCATAAATTATGAAACTTAAGTCAGGTAATGTTTTCTATGTTTTGTTATTGCGCTTATTTTTATTTTTCACAAACACTATGAACAAGAATTTAGAGACGCCCCCTTCTAATAAACATGTTATTGTATTTGAGTACTTCTAATCAAAATGAATATACATGCTATAACATAAAATACCATACTAAATAATTTTGTATTCATTGTTAATAGAGAATTTAAGTATTTAGATTTGAGTATTAAATTTGTTCTTAAGAATTGGCCGTCCCTACACTTTTGTCCATATACTGTATTTTTCCACACATATACACGTATTTTCTAAATACAACACCACTAGTGTCCCTAATAGGGGCTATGCAAGTAGTGTATACCATCATATGCAAAAATGCTTTTTTCTAATGTGGAACACCGTAGTGTGACCTATGTGCATGAAAGGGTTGAAAACATTTACTGTATGATATTGACTGTAATGTTGTAACCATGATGAAAAACCTCTCAACATAGCTCTAATCTCGACTAATACTTCTTTGTTTTTGCTATTTACACCATGTGAATGCATTTCTTCCTCTGGTCAGTCACATTCATCATTCAGTGCAATGCTTTTGGGGATTGCATACTTATTAGGACCACTCGGCTTAGAGGGCAGGACACTGTTATTTCAGGAACTAGTGAATGACAGCTGGGCGTTAAACTCGAGGCTCTGGTCTCTGGAAGCTTCGTATCCCTCTGTGGTTTTGCCATCAGTCTACGGTGGACCTGAGTGGAACTGGCAGGACAAACATGGAAAGTGTAATTTTGTGCTGGCCCCTCTTTCAACTCCAACAAAGTGACATGTGGAAATGTGGTTGTGAAGCCTCCATTTCTAACTGTGACTATTTCCCTCACTTCAATGAAAAGAGATCAAAAGCCAGCTGGATGTTGGAACTACGGCCCATCGGTTAGCGCACATGCACATGGTGTTAGTGGTGTTCGTATGGGTAACACAGGTTTATAGCTGACTTGTGACATGAACCATGATCCCACCTGATCCCACTTCTCACTTCTCCTTTACATTTTCTTTATCTTTAGAATGAGTACAAATTGCAAAGAGGCTTTTTTACTAACTATTTACTGTCTAACGACTAACTATTACTAACTTTTATTCTCACATAAGGAATACTTTCTGTTGGGCACCTTTTGTTTTTGAGACGTATAGAAATGTTTTATTTTCCTTTATTTTCCTTCACTCTAAAAACAGTTCTGTTGAAACCAAGACATTTTGTGTTCAGTTAAGGACATCACATTAATGTGTTGTTCTTGACTGAATACATTTCTTGGGACAAAATATTTTGTGTTACTTTCGTCACAACTTGTGTTAGAAGAAATCAACACGATGTCTGTTGAAAGTAACACATAATGTGTCAACCGCATCTATTTTAAAGGGGTTATATGGCGCGAATACGTGTTTTTCTGTATCCTTGGTGTGTTATAAGTTGCTCGTGCATGTATTAGACACGTGAAATTGCAAAAATTAAAGTGTCAGAACAAAAGATGCATTCTATCTAAATGCGAATGCTCACCCAGACCTGCCTGAAACACCTGGTATGACCACACCCCCACAAATCTACGTCAGTCCATGGTATGATTTGACTAAGACCACCCAAATGTATACGCAAGTAAGGTGGGCGTACCTGTCAGTAAAATTGCTTTGGTACCTGAAGTTCCAAATATGGTAAGAGGCGTTACATATACAGCAGAATTTGCAGTTTTCGACCAATCACTACCAGTGGTGTAAACTCGCGCATAGAAAACTTGCGTCATACATATTTCAAGACACCTGCCACCAATTTAGTTTAATCATGGGACGAACGTGTGTGGCACGGGGCGTGAATCAAACGGCAGTTTTGCACACTTGAAAGTCACTGTGGGAAATGGACACAATACGGAGCCCTGTCCGATATACGGGGCAGTCGTGGCCAGAAGGTTGGTGGTTCGATCCTCAGGGCCGGAGGGTAACGACTGAGGTGTCCTTGAGCTAAACACCTTACCCCTACTTGCTCCCTGGGCGCTGCAGTGATGCCCACTGCCCATTGCTCCGGGTGTACGTGTGTTCACGAATTGCTGTGCGTGTGTTCACTACTCTCTGGATGGGTTAAATGCATAGGTCACATTTCGGGTATGGGTCACCATAACTGACAAATAGGTCATTTCATTTCTTCATACAGGATATGGAGAAAAGTTGAGTTACTGTATCACTTTGTTGGGATTCATCCAAACGGCTACATTGTGTGGTACAATTGTAAATCTCTCTTCAAGGTCTCTACATCAAGCGCTTTGCCCTTATAAGTGAGTAGGGAACATATGCGATTGAAACGCATGCTACGCAGTTTCCCCTATACCAGTTATAATGTTGTAAATAACGCTCAATTTCTTGCTCTGATCGATTCACTTAAATAAGACGTCATTATATCGAAAGAAGCCGCAGGGATTACTTTTATGTTGCCTCTATCTGTATTTTGAACTTTTAAAGACATGAACCTGTGGATTTTATGAAAAACCACGACCACAACTCCAGGTAAAAATCTTTATCGTTCTACCTAAGAAATAATGTCTTTAATGACATCTTGGATGGCTTGGAGTTGAGTAATTGATCAGCCAGCTCCTCTACAGATATGACTGTGAATGCGAATCCAATGCAATTTAGGTTACAAATGTATTCAGTATTTTGGGCTTTTATCGATTTATTTCTGCATTGTTTTGGCCAAGTACACATGGTTGAACAGTGTTGAAATTACATCAACTGAAAAACTGAAAACTGAGCTAATGATAGATAGACAGATTGAACAACACATTGAATGGTTATTTTGTCTGAGTTATATGAATATCAATTTCATTTAAAATTGTAGTGGCATTATTTTCTCAAAGAGAAGATATACGACAAACAAAAGAATCCAGTACACTACTGATTCCACTGAAACAGACAGGCTGGATAGATAGATAGATAGATAGATAGATAGATCGATAGATAGATAGATAGATAGATAGATAGATAGATAGATAGATAGATAGATAGATAGACAGGCAGATAGATGATGGACATGCCCCTACTCATAGGTTTTGTTTAAGATTTGGCCCCTCTATTCCTGAGCATCTAATGCAAATCCCAGTTAAACCAAACAAATCCAAACTGGACAAGAAGATCATTTTTATTATGACTCATCCAAGTTGGTTGATAGTATTTACGTGTCTTCAGATTATTCAAAGCATGAGATGGGCATTACAAAACTGGAGGGGCGTTCCCTTTCAAAATGCAAAATGATGATACAAAGAGATTAGAGTTTAAAACCAGCTGTGAAACATCCTGACAAGCTGAGGCTGCTTTTAGTGATCTTTTCTGTCACCTTACTGCCACATCGAGAATTCACACAAGCTGTTGTCAACAAATAAAAAGACCAAAGCAGTAGCACCATGCAGCTGACTGCAATATATTAAGTCAGGTGGAATAAATGAATGAACTCAATCCTGTAGATTCACACTTTACCATAATCAAAAGCATATAGCCCGTTCAGACCAACAGGGGGATTTTTATAAGCCACACTTAGTGCACCCATGGCGAACTGGCACATTTAACATCCTATGGAATCCTGTCAAAGTCCTGTTTCCATATATTCCTCGCAACACTATTGGCATTGTTAAAGCGGCACGTTCAGATATAATCACCGCTGAAGTTTCCCAAAAAAGTTGCAAACGTAATGCAATCCCCTCGCTGTGTCCTGAAGTAGGCCAACCGGTCTGATCAGCCTCGGGGCTATTGCTTCAGTGGCACACAATTGCAGTTTTATGGACTGGAGTCCTTCCCGAGTCATTTTATTCACCACACAATGTTGCGTTCGCTCAGCTCAGCTTTTTCTCTCATCTCTTTTCCCATTCTTCGTACAGTGGAGCCGTTGTAAACATAATATCAGGCTTGATTTAGCCAGAGCCTCGGTGCCCATGTTAGACTGCGGGCCACTTGCTTGCTGAGGGATGGAGTTCCCACTGCCAGTTCAGCTCTGAACATTGTTTTCCTTGGGCCCGGGCCACTCGAGGCATTTCCAGCCCATTCAAAGTAAACAGCAATACAGCTGCTAAACTCTCCTGTCAAACAAAAGTGCTTGGCATTCGACCACCACCTTCCAGGGTTCTCCGCATAATGCACGGCATTTCTCATTTTCTCATGTTGACAAAAGTCTGAGCGAGAAAAGGAGGACATTGTTCAGCCTTGTTGAGCTTTTGTGTGGCTTCGCCCTCTCAACCACCCTCTCGCTGTTACCAACAGGGACCTCTCAGACCTCTGTCCTGTTGCTATTCTCTCACGGACAAAAATCACTTTTTCAAGTCGGGTTAATTAAAATGCTTTGCCGGGGATTTCAAACCTCGCCATTTCTCAATGGCTCGTTCTATACGTGCCCCAGGGAAAAACTTTGTTTCCCTGATTTAAATCTGCGAAACCCTCCACAAGTCCACTTGTGTTGCAGTTGGCTTCATTTCGGTTCTCTGAAAGGCGAAAAAAGCCAATGGGGGAAAACGTTGAAGCCAGCCAAGCAGGAAAGTGATAGACTTAGCACAGATTTGACAATTAATAACAATTTCTGGTCGGACTGAATTTCAAGAGAATACAAAACAGACGGTCAGGCAATCACGGTACTGTGAGAGATGGATGTGGGCCAGCAAGAGGTCAACTCTGTCGACCGCAGTCTCATGAAGAACGAAGAGCGGAACGTCTACGGGCCTGGCTGTGATGTCTACAAATAGCCCTCTAATGGCCAATCGCTAACGGTTGCTCCTGGCTAAACTGTTCCAACAAAACACGTGAAACACCTTCGACCCGACATTTACCAAAACGTCTCTGTAGATGAATGCTTTTGTTAACAGCTCTGAGTAGTATGGATGGAGGAGGTGGAGGTCAGTACAGATGGTCGGCATGTGCTGGACTCAATCAGGATTCTGATCTCAGAGGTCGGTGTTAATTACAGATTATTACTGAACCACATATATGTGTCGGGTTGGATAGTTTGGCCAGGGACAACCGTAATCATTTGTGACAGTTTGGCTGACAGCTTTGAGACTAGGGTACAAAATGCACTTTTATCCATCGGTCAGAATAGTAAGCGCATATAAATGAAAATATATATTTTTAACCAGTTTGTCCAGTTTTATGTTCTGCAAATAAACATAAATATTATTTGGAATTTAGGAAAACATTTTGCAATAGTTTATGGAATGAAACAAAAATGATAATTTCACCTAAACACATTTGTAAATTGTACATTCAGAAAAGCTGAAAATAATAGGGGTGTCTAGTTTTTCTAGCTTTATTTGATCCTTCAAAGTTTAGAGTCATTTACTTTGAAGCAAACTCATCAAAATAAAGAAACACAGATTTTGTTAGTGAATTATTTTTAAATAATCCCAAAATAATAAAACTGTTACATTTTAGCATCCTCAAGTAAACTCTCTTTTCAAAATGTTACAAGACTGAAATTTTATGTTAGTGCAATAATGTTTTTGTCTAGTCAAATATTTTAAATATGAAAAAGCTTTACTATCAATATGTTGCCTATATAAGTATGTGAATTTCTAATAATTTTAGACAAATTTTGCCCACTGTAATACGGTGTGTACATATTTTTTCATTTAAAGTATCCACATTTAAAAAATTAAAACATTAAAACTGATGTTCCAATGTCATGGTTTTAGTGTGCAAAAAAATGCACCTACTGAATTGAAATGAATGTTTACAGTTCGAATGCCACGAAAGAGCATAAATGTAAAATTATCCGCTTTACTGTACAAGATGAACACTGTGACAATTATTTGTTCCTTAACTTTAAAAAAATGTAGTTACCCTGCTGTGTTAAATATTTTTTGTTAATTCGTTAACATAACAATTTTGCTACACATCAAATTCATGTAATAACTAACTATTTTTACATTTAATTAATAAAAAAGTGGGTAAATTCTTTCTAGAAAAACCTGCATCCGGCGGGTGTTCATTTCATACCCTGACTGTGATGATTTGCTTTTGCGGCGAATTATTTCGTGTTTGATTCGATTAATGGACTCTGAGATGACCGAGACCATTAGCCTCTTGCTAAGACCTCTCTGCAAAGTCCAACCTACAATCATCTCATCACGATATCCATCCATATTCCATCACATGAATATTGCTCTAGCCCTGAGTGAGGTTCTGGGAAGCATCACAGGAGGGGTGTAAAGTTTATCAACTGCACCGCGAGACGTGTGCCTGACCACACCGACATGACTTCTCCATCTCCCCGTATGCAGTTGGAATTCCCGCCGCAGGGAAAATGGAGGCAGAAGAGCCGACAGCTGGCCGCTCCGCTCAGCTCTTTTTCAGTATTGGGGTCCGTGATAACTCCCTAGTAAATTGGATCATCAATCTTCCAGTCATACCGGGGGAAAAAGTCTTACGTGAGTGTCAGGGTTAGCCCCACATATGGAACTGTTTATCGGCTAATCCTGATAGAGGCACGGAGAGCGTAAGGGCACCAGATAGACACCACCTCCCACCCGTCCGCTTCTCAACCAAAAAGATCAACCGTATTAACCACTTCCACATTAGAAACCTCTGACTGTAGGGCTGAGCCCGTCTAATCGCGAACTTCCTACAACGGGAGAGATATTTTTCTTGGAATTATTCCATTCATTTCCATTCCCATTGTTCCTGCGCTGGACATTTTTAAAACATTAGACATGAGTGAGAAGGAATGAGTGAGACGTGTCGTAGGAATGTACGCGTCTCAAGGCTTCACGTCAGATGGGGCACATTCTGACATCAGAGACAGGTCAAAGATCAAATGTGTTAAGAAAGACCGCCTCAGGTTTGGCCAAAACGACGATGTCTGCGAGCCTTAGCAGTTGGCGTGGAATGTGAGCTTGCAGAATTGCAAACAAATCATTCGACAGGACTGTGGCAACATCTGGCGATAGTTTTTTCCATGTGTTTGTTTGCTAAAGCTAAAAGACAAATATCAAAAAGAGCGTACACGCCGATAAAGATCTCTTACTGTTTCGTGGATTACCCGAGCGTTTCTGGCTGTCTGAAACTCAAAAGGGGCCCGAGCCTGACAGCGTGTGTCCGGGGGACCCCGGGCTGTTGTTACTGGCAGGCCCCTGTCACAACTCTCCACCTCAAATGCTCTCTCCCGCCCCCCGCCCGCCCGGTCGTAGACGCTAGGACAATGTGCATGTAATTATCAGTCGTATGTGGCAGAAGCAGCTGAGGTCTCGCTGCCTCGTGGCCGCACGTAGCGCCGGATCTGAAGGCTCACATGTAGAACGTCCGGGCCTCTGGTTGAAGCGGCCACCGTGCAGACAGCAGGAGTCTACAGCGGAGGCCGTCATTTCAATTATCACCCAGCATCAGTTAACAGAGGTGCCAGACGGTGCAAACTGATGCAGACTTCCCATTCGGGTTCCGTTTACCCATCACTTGTTGGAAAGAATTAAGATTTGTTTTGTAGTTTAACAACCGTTGGCAGGGCTACAAATAGGAAAGTGGAAATCTACAACCCATAAAGTAAATTTTGCTGTGGAATTAAATGCTTGACTGTTTCCCTCAGTTCCGCGTGAGCAAAAAGGGAGGAAATTTCTACCCAGGAAAATGAGAAATCCTTCCCTGGTCTTCTCGGTTACAAAACCACAGAATGACAATGCCTAAACTGTCAAAGAGAGAGAATATATAGACTGAGGAAAACGCCATATAAGACAGTCCCCCCACGGCAAACGGATAGGCCGAGAGATTTACGTAATTGCTGAAAAGTTTGGATTTCGTTTTATGTTCAAGTGTTCCATTTAAAAAGCAGTCTCATGTCTCATGGTATGCTAATGGCTTTTTTCCTCCGACAGGTCTTTGGCTAGGCCCTTCCCTTTCCTGCCAGAAATGCTGGTCGGCAACGTCCATGCCAAGTCTTTCCATGATCTAGCCGTTCGCTTCCATCGGTCGCAATGCAGAAAATGAAAAGGTCAGTTTGATGCTAACTGACCGGCCTTAACTCACAAGACTCGTATCACTTTACATTGTTTTGACATTTATAGTGAATATTTCACTGCTATTTGTGTTCAATTTGATGACTAACCTTTTAGGTTAACTATGACTTTTTTTGACGTAGCCAAGTTGTGATGAAAATCCGCAGACGCTGTCGTCTTTCCAGTGCAGTATGTCTGAAATGTGTTGTGGGTTCAGTTTTTAAAGCTGAAAAAAGCACATCCATCTTTCATTAAAGTACACTAAAGGGGTTAATAAATGTCTCCTAAAGCAAACTTATATTGATGGCAGCATACAGATCAACAAGATACGCTTAAATATGGCAGCACTTCAATAATGTTGAATCCGTTAGCCGTTAGATTTGAAAGTACCACATGGATCTGTATGTTGCCGTGTATACATGACATATCGATTTCTAAAATATTATATATTATATCATTTCTCACACGCATATTATAAAAGGATAGGTCATCGCCAAAAAGGAAACCGGTATGACATTCTGTCTTATGCGGAACACAAAAGAAGATATTTTGAAGAAAGCTGGTAACCAAACAACATTGGCCGCTATTGACTTGATTTGAATATTCTTCAAATATCAGTTTTTGTTTGAATGACATAAGGAATACTTTAATTCATTTGAATGAATACAATTAATGAAACTGCAGTACATTAATAATGGATGGATGTGCTTTTTGGTAGCTTTGCTATGGTGACCCCCATATGACAGAATGATCAAATAAAAAGATCCGATGTGTTTCATTGAAGAAACGAAGACATTCATTTGGGACAGCATGAGGGTAAGTAACAAAGAAAAAATATATATATTTTGGGGAATTTTTCCTTGAACTGTGTCATTCCTAGCCACCAACAAATGGTTTTCGGGCATGCTTCGCTTACACTTCCCCTGCTTGCCATTTGATGAGAGAAATACTGTAGACAGTCATGCCTCAAACTCACACCATTGTTTCAACCAGTATTGCTGAGTTGGGCTGGTCAGGAGGAGTCTTAAACAAACAGAGCAATGTTTTAATAGGACCAAGGAGCCACAACGTTTACACTTTTCATCAACCTGCAAATGCTTATAGCTGTCTCTTCATATTAGGCCCGGACAGGAGAAATAATGCTAACGTTGACAAAATTAAACAATTCAGCTTTTAACACTTTATGACAGTGTATGTTTAGCATTAGACCGGCTGCTATTTTTCTCGGCCTTCAAAAGCGCCCGTGCGTCCTGTCCGCACTGCAGTTTTTCACTCCTGACAGCAGAGAATAAGAAAATGAAATACACATTCTTAATAAAGACGTACATTGAGTCCGAGGGATGCATCTGCTGCTGTGTCTACTAATCGTGCTTGAGTGTTTAGCACGGCTGTTTGGGGGTCACTCTTTGGGTAAGAGTTCTTTGTTTTAAGGTCTGACCCTAGTACACATGTGGAGTATTGATATCCCTTGTATGCCTTTACTTCACAGTGTTCCACAGGTGGAAGCTCTCTAGACATTCCTCACTCCTGACGTGAAGAAGCGAATAGAATAAAGCAGTCTGTAAATCTGGCACATCACCCTTATTGACACAAATCACAGACTTATGGACTCGCGGCCATGTGCATTAAAGGAAGTGTAAAGCATATGTTTTGCAGCTTAACCTCACGCACGTACCTGTGGTCTGTAGAGCTTGATGCGCCTAATTTTGCTTTCAGGAAGAATAATGTAAGTGAATTAAGCTGGCAGATGGGAGTCGATTCAATCTACTCAGTGTGTTAAACAAGTATTATGCGTGCTTTAAAACCATTATCGAAGTCCTGCCCTTACACATCTGTCATCTACCAAATGTTTATCAAGCCTGTGGGGCTCGCAGGTCTTATCAAGCTAAAAAATGATTCCCCTAACATTTGTTTTAACTGTCCTTAATATTTTGGTGGCTTCTTGTTTGTAATGTCTTGCAAAATAAGACATAACATTTTGAATAAGAACCGTCCCTGAAATAAAAAATAAACCACTGCTAAACCTCATTCAACAACACAACCGCACTAATCTTCTCAATATGGTAAAACCACCAGATGTCTGTGAGATTTAGTGAGATGAAGTGTCTCACCAGACGGGGGCGCTACGACTGCAACATGGGAAGCAAAGATCATGGAGAGAATAAAGTCATGTGAAGTGTCTCAAGAGTGACAGGATTTGAGTTATCATTACACAAATATGTAATCTGAGGATTTTCTAGCCTGTGTGTTATTGGGTGGTCAATTTTAATAAAGTGTTTCAGTATTTAATATCTGAATCGTTTCGACACGCTTCTTCTTTCTTTTTCTTATCTGTGCCTGTTGGGTCAATGCTATACTTTATGAGCTCACTTTTATAGCCTACTTTTAATTACTTTGCATTAAGTAGCCTTTAATTTGCTAAAAGCTGTCCGCAATGCTAAACCGGTCTTATTCTAATAGATTTATTCACCAAGCAGCCCGACTTTGTATCCTCTCAAAATGCGAACGACAACCGCGTCTCTTTTTTTAACATTGCGGTGGTGATTCATTACTTTGTGTTTATCCCTCTGGAGTTAACGAGCATTTTGTGTGGGCTGAGCTGAGTTATTTGAAGCGCTCCCAAAAACTTCTCGAGTCGGGACCCCAGATATCCCTGCATGACATCACGCAGACGAGCCAGTAGGAGTTCGGGGGCTGGAAATGAAATAGGTACGAGCTGCGCTCAACTTTCTCAAATCACTATCAACGAGGATTTGCGTGCTGGACCTAAAAAGCGGACAATGACTTTGGATCCCTTTGGACGTGTGAGCGTGTTTTCCCGGGACTTCGTTCTAGTCAGTGATGTGCGTTTGCAACTTTTGATGCGCATCTGTGCGTTTCAGCGGCGTGGACTTAACATTTGAACGAGCAAAGCTTTTTTCCAGGGCACAGCTGATGTATTTTAATACGTTTTCAGAGTTGGAGCTCTCTTAATACCTTGTTGGTGACTTTTCCCCTAGTCCTACCTGGAGACTTTTGCGCTCTGGACCTGTCTGATTCCGTATAAAGGAGCACGCATTCGCCTTTTTGCGTTATTAGTCGGTTTTATTTCATTTTCTCTTTTTCTTGTACTGCTGTAAGGCTGCTATCAGAGGATCTATGATGCGGTGGGTGAAGTCTTGTGGAATAATAACTGTGCTGTGCGCGTTTCTGTGCTACGTCTCTGTGAATGGATGCCCGCATAAGTGCAGTTGCTCGGGTTCTCATGTGGATTGTCAGGGTCAAGGCTTCAAGACGGTACCCAAGGGAATCCCGAGGAACGCCGAGAGACTGTAAGTACGACGCTTCGCTTTATGTCGCCACCGATAACACGCACATGACAGCGGCGGCGCGTCTCCGTTCACGACGCAGATTTCAGAACTGTACCTACGAGAGTTGGCAACACGTTACATTGACAACGTGCGTATGAATGTTCGTGTGAATGAAAAGAAACGACGATTATAGTAACTTTGCAATTGGGATGGCAAGCAGCGCCACAAAATATCGCACAGTGGTTTATTTGTATACTGTTACTGTTTATTGTTATTGTTGGACTTAAATACACAGACACACAGCATGAAGCGTCAATTGAAGTATTTAAGTGGAGGACAAGTTATTGAATGAGATGTTCATATTTATATAGACCAATAAAAAACTGGAAATTGGAGCATTATAACCATATTTGGATATTTATTTAGGGTATGTGTTATAAGAGATATACACCTAGAGACTAATTATTAGTTAAAAATGACTTTTTATAACATTGTTTTAAACGTGTCATAAATAAGTCTCTTTCATAAAGCATTTTTTTCTTAATAAATCCTTGTTTATATTCAGCACTTTGCGTTCATCTGAGCGTTTGATGAGTTTGGAGGCAAAGGGTTTCATGTCTTTTTTATTTTTAGAAATCTAACTGTGCATTGAAATGTTGTGCGGTAATCCTACATGACGGATTCATTCATCCGGTTGAATACGTTTACAGACACCTTTACAGGATTTATGGTCATGCGTTGTAAATGTGTGTGCGTGCCTTGGCCACATGAGTTGAAAAGTTGGGGAACTTTAAAATCCGTTGAGGGGCGCACTGCAGCTGAATAGTGACTCTCTAATGTGCTTAGATTAGTTGCTGGATTTGGCTGTGAAAACATCCGTAGTTTCCACCTGCAGCACGTCTGTCATATCCTATGACGGCTTACTAAAGTATTACTATCATCTGTTTCGAGCAGAAATATTTCTTTGATACGATTCGATGGCGAGAAGACTTGTTGAACCTTATAACCTTTGACCCCCAGAGTCCTTTTCAGTGGAATTGTTCATGTGGAGAGAAAAATAAATAAGGGTCATAACCCTGTGTATATTGGATTTGTTTGAAAATATAGCATGTCAGCTTCATTCCTGTTTAAACTAGAGACAGATGCAAGACTCTCAATGTTTGACAGGCCCTAGATGAAATGCTTTTGCAGTGGAAGTGTATCGTGACGTATTTTCTTCATTAAAAACCAAGTGAATCATCTCAAGTTCTACAGCGTCGGAACATAACGGCCGTTTTTCACTCTTTTAAAAGTCCAGGCGGACCCGTCTCCGTGTCTCCGGGGTACGATTAACACGACAGCGGTGTTACCAGAGCACCCCGGAGTGTTAATTTAACTGTAATGACTGCACCTCTGCCCTGAGCAAGGCCAGCTTACCCACAATTCCACACTTCAGGCACATTTCCCTCTAATAAATGTGCATTTATTTGAAACGCTCTTTGACAGCTCATATGATTTTGCAGTCATTAGTAGCTCCTGTCAGAACTATAAAATCCCATTTCGGTCACTCTCACACGGGCGCTCTCTAATTTGCACCAGTTACGCACACGCATTGTAGAGTTTAATCGCAAAATCTCTCATCGCCATCGTCATTGCAGCACCCTTACAGTTAGCATTTAAGGAACATTGTGGCACTTTTTGGGCTGATGTAGCGCTTTGTGTCCACTTGCTCTCATCAAACATTATGCCAGGGGAGAAAGGACCAGTTTCCTTCCTCTAATCACACTTTGGGTGCCTTAACCCTCATGTTGTGTCTGGGGGCTAAGAGACCACTAGGCCATTGTAAAAGCTTGAATATATTTACTGAACATTGAAGTATTCAATAGTTGATACCCTGAGAGTGGTTCTTAATCTTATTGGAAAGGATTATTAACTACATTTTGAACGATTGAAACGCTTCACACATGACAATGACTTTTTTGCATGCTAAGATCGTCTGATTAGATATCTTTTATTGAATTTTCTCTTGCTGAGATTTTCCGCCTTGATATCATTTATTGAATCTTTCAGCAATGTGTTTTCGCTGATGTCAAAATTGAGCTGAAACGGAAACGACTTTCCACTTTTTTAAAAAGGCCACGGATGACTTGTGATGCAGTGGATGCCTTAAGCTTTAATGGTGATCTTTTACTGTTTATTTTAGTGCAGAAGAAAACAATCAATGAATTTACAATGAGTAAAAGTAAGATCTACATCTTTAGGAGTTCCGGTGACACCAAACTCTTAAGTCAATCTCAACAGAACATGAGGGATGATGAATCAGTGTAAGACTGGCATCTTATTGAAGTTTCCCTCATGTTCAAGTATTTGTACATCAGCATCTGCTCACGCAGATGTTTACCCCGGTTTTATAATGCTTAATTCTCCCAGGGCAAGAGTCAGCGGGATGGTGCGTGTGTTTGTTGTGCTGGTGTTGGAGCGAATCCGGAGGTGGGTTTGTGGTCTCCGGTGCCCTGCTGACCTCGGTGGGCATATGAGGAGCATATGTGAAGTCTCTCACTCAGCGAGCGTTCACGCTGCAGCCTGCCAGACAGCTGCTGGCACCGCTTGTGGGCAAAGACTTAAGGGAAAGATCCACCACCCAGTCTTAAAAAACGTATGGAAAATATTGAATGTGCCTCATACAGTCAGTACATCAAAGCTCAGAGCTGGCAGAGAGGGACGTGCACTGTCTTCTGTGCGTCTGGAAGCCAAAGACCTCTCGTCTCGGAGAGGTCAATCAGAAAGACAGGGACGCTCAAGTCCACGTATGGTCCAAGTTTGTGTCATGCTTTTGATAATGCGCACGCCTGCAGGCTGTTTCAGGTTAACTTGGGCTCTTGTTTTGGTGGCCTCGTCACCAAAGCAACACATCAAGGGCTTCTCATTGACCCGGTTCTGAATATAGCTGTAATTGACATAGTGTTTATCCTAAGTTAACAAATATGAATAAAACTGTGGTCGTTTTATGCCTTTGTTTCTGAGATGTTAACCATATCAGAGACCCAAACATTGGGTTGCAGTTAGCAACCAGTAAACAAAGATTCGAGCCAGAGTTTCTGAATGATTTGATCGGGACTTTTACTGAGCGTTTGGTATGCACACACAGAACGACATTATGTGTTGGACACAATGTTGGGAAGTAACAAGCTAATGAGCGACGGTTTATGTTGAAAAGTTTTAATGTATTTTGCTAACAGTTTTAAAGTAAATGAAAATTGACGATTTCTTTAAACTAAATTGTGTGGCACTTAAATAGCATTTTTTATTGGTAGTATGTAGGGTAAATATGATTGGTCAAACTATTATCATATTATCTATTTTATTTAAACATTTTTTCTTCCCCTAAATGGGCTTAGTCTCTACAATAGTTTTATTTAGTCCTGTTAAATCGATACATATAAATGTATTGATTCCAAAATAGATTTGTTTATATAACGTATGTGTTTATATATATATGAATAGACAAACATGCATGTACAGTATACTGTATATATATATATATATATAAAAAATATGAGTTATTTATACATAATATAACTTCAAATAATCACAATTATTCGATCTGATAGCACAAGTTTTATTATTTAATTGTGGAAGTACTAAAACAAACTGGAAGGTGGATTTACTGTAGTTTAACTTACACAAATAATTTATTTTCCTAAACCGTCAAACACAAAATAAGATATTTTGAAAAATGTCTCCGTGGTTTCGTGTCCAGACAATTGAAGTCAGTGTGGGTCAATGTGGTTTGGTTACCAACGTTCTACAAAATATCTTCTTTTGAGTTCTGCAAAAGAAAGAAAATCATACAGGTTTTAAATAACACGAGGATGAATAAATGATAAAATAACTTTTTGGGGTAAACTATCCCCTTAAGTACACACACAGGTGGGCTTGTTACAAACGTTCATATTTACAGAATATTGTTATTCAGTTGTTGGGTCACTTTCTTTTAATTGGACTTTAATGATGTCTGGTTTTAAGGTTTGTTGGTGGGGTGGGGGCTTTTCTTTGCTACCCCTGAAGTCCAAGACTTGTAATTGATGAGTCTTTTGTAGCCTGACTGTCATATTGACTTTCACACCGAAGTGTTGAAACTGCCCGTCACCTCTCAGCCAAGCGTTACTCTTGTAATTTAAGAAGTCATATAGTGTGCAGGAACACCAGGCTGTCTGCACTATTAGTTGTCTGGGCTTGAACAAACAATCGACAGAGTAAACACTCAAATGAAAGAAATATGAAATAATTCATTTTTGTCCGCTCTGCTTAGCGTGAAGTGAAAGTCCTTCAGCCGAGAATGCATCCAGACATAGCCGTAATGAAAATATTTACTAAATGAAACTCACCCCGAGATGGAAACTGCCAGCGTTGCTCATACACAAAGGAGAGGAGCGTAAAGATGTGCTGGCCTTTTCATTTTCACCGTCTCCGTCTTTCTTGAGACTCTGGTGATGAGTTGGCCTTTATCCCCGATGCAAAACCAATCCAACCCCAAAATCCAATCACTCCTACAGTCAAACTGAGTGATTTTCAGGGTTTATCACAAATGCCATTGACCAGAGACAATGTGCAATCATCACTAGCTAAATTTAAGCCGTGCCAGGCAATCAAGAGTAAGAAATGAAATTTTTGCGGCTAAAATTTCATTACAAACCTCCAAAACTGTACAGTATAGCCGGGTCAGCTGGCAAAAGACAAAAAGTATGGAGGACTTTGTGACAGTTTCAGTTATGTTGTACATCACAGAATCAGGGATTTGGAATTGTTAAAAGCTTCTGACGTGGTATTAGTGCGGCGGGGAATTCTGGGACAGGGCTGCATGTGTCCAGTAGAGATGTGTGGTAACCACATGACTCATGGGAAATGAAAGACCCAAGGAAGCAATAATACCCCCCCTCACACAAGTGCAAACGAACAAGCGGTCCGGCACAAAACATACAGAGGGGCTAGAATCTGTTACGGGACAGTGGGGACGGTTTTCACTTGAAACACACAACCCGATAAGATAAAAAATGTCCATATCTGTGTGTAGGCTTTAGGATCAGATAAGTGTGTTAAGTGAAATTGCCATGCCGTGTTGAATTACGTCTTTGAAGCAGAAATGGATTATTAATACAGGCAGAAAGAAAGAAGAGATAATTGGTGGCAGAAATTACAGCACTCTGCTGTTGACAGTTATGACAGCCGACTTGCGGAGGGCAAACATAATCTCATGTTGTGCTTTGAATAATTACTAAACGCCTCGCAGATATCAATGTAGATGAGTTGTGAGGAAATTGATACATGGATATCATTCAAATTGTTCACATGTTTCAGTAAACACCCATCAAAGCGGATCAAACCAAAAGTCCAAGAGGAAGAAACTCAGATTCCAAGCAGCGATGAGGTTTTCACAAGGAAATGGAGCATACCTATCAGCCTTTGTGGACCAAAGCGTGGCTTTGAGGAAAAGAATAGAAGATTACGACAGGAAACGCATAGTGAAGCAGAAAATCTTACAGTACAGGGAACGAAAATGTGACTTTTTGGGCTTTGTGTGTTAAGGGTACCCCAGACGCCTGCCGTGTCTCAGTTTGCGACACAGTCAAAATATCCCGCAGGCAAATTGCACAGATTCTTCTCTTTGTCTGGTGCCGTCCTGAAGTGGTCCTGTTAGAAGCAAAGCACATCGGCGGAGGGGTCTGCAAGCTTATGACCGGGATGAGTCGGGTAGAGTGGTCTGACGCCATGCGAGGGCGGACGGACCCCCGAGGGGCCGCATTGTTAGCACAGAGCACCTGCTGTTTGAATGGCTACCTTATCCCCTCAACAAATTAAAGCAAACAATAGCCAGTAGGGGGCTTCCGTATCTCCACCTTGTCAGGGTGACCAGAGATTTGATTGAGTTCGTCTTAGTTTGCTCCCCAGGCAGTTTACACATACTGTAAATAAGTGACAGGGGGAAAGATGTGTGGATTGAGGAGAGGGAACGGCACCAGGGGATACGTGAAGTGTTATTAGTGGGATTAAGTTGCAAGCAGGTGAAAGGATATGAGACGAGAAAAGGAGGGAGAGCGGGTTACTGGGAGATTAAAGTGGGAAACGGAGAAATAGTGAGTGCAAAGAGAGAGAGAGAGAGATTTTGTGGGAATGGAGTAAAAAAGTTGGGTGAAAGATTGTGTTATGTTTGTTTTTGAGACTAGATGAGGCATGTGAATCAAAACCAAGTGAGCTACTAATCCGGATAGGAGTTAATGGCATCCACGTTTTCCTGAACTATATTTTTGACTCATTTTTCTGTAAAAGTATCTTAAATTCCAGGATCATCTGTAAGAAACAAGATAAATGTACTTGTAGAAACATAATCTTTAAAAACAAAAATAAACATTCTTGCAAAACGTATGAAATATCCTAATTTTGAATTAATCTTATTTCCTTAGATTTTTCACATTTATTTTGGCATCAATGCTTTAAAAGAATAATAGACTTCAACAGAAATTCAGAAAACATCATTTTAATATTTTATGCATTTGACTATAAATGATTATTTAAACACGTTTCAATATCAGGAGACAAGAGTCCTGAATTATATTAGGAATTATTTTTGTGTTAAATCTTTCTACGTTGTTTAAAAATCACAGGAATTTGAAACATAACCAACGGATAAAGTGTAGAAGAGGATAATGTTAGAAGCCAGCATCTGCAAATCACTTTGTCCCCTCCAATATGTTTCCTATATGGCTCATATTAGTCCACTTGATGTGCGTTTTGCGGTTCTGGGGAAATCTTTTGAAATCCAATATGCCTTTAAATCTGATTTATAAATGTTTATGTATATTATGAGAAACACACTGAGACGGGCCAACATTAGTGCGTAAGTGCCATTACACGTCACTATACATTCCTCGGCCGTAATTTCTTCAGTGTGTAGACTCTCCAGTAAACAGCGTCCACGGAGAATATCAATTCACATATATGGGCATGCATTATTATTTTCCTGAATGTATGCATTTTTAGACATGCATAAAACTGATGAAGAACAGCCTGGGAAAAGCGAAAGGTAACGAGTCGAGTGGAAAAATACTTTGGCAATATGCATTTATTCTGACGCAAGGAGGGATGTTTTCCAAACAGAAATGTTTCCATGCAATCTGTCATCCTCGAGCAGTCTATTCTCATCTTCTCATTCGCTTTGCTTACATACAGAACACAATATCAGACAAACATGCCACTTTGAAATTTTTCAGCATTTAGCGGGCCTAGTTTTGTATAGAGAAGAAGAAACAGACCCAGATAAACAAATCGAAAGAAAAGAATTGTATTGTATACAGTTATTGTACAATAGACAGAAACGGGCAGGTGCACGCCTACGTGACCCTGAACCGCATGCGTGTTTGTGTGTGTGTGTATGGGGACGTTTAGTTTTAAGGAGGCTTGCCTCCAGCTCGGTGAATATGAGGCAAATGAAGAGCTGAAGTTTCAGACTTGGTTTCCTCAGCATGGCACTAATACTCCCTGGCAGATGCCAGCTTTAAACACTGTTGTCCTGCGGGTATCTAGTGAGGCCATTGATGCAGGTCCAGCAAAAATTTATAATCAAACTCTCTTTGTTGGCATTTGATGTTTGAAAATATAAGCTAAAAGAAAATGTCTAACTTTCTTTTTTGTGTCTCTCCCTTGCAGGGATCTGGACAGGAATAACATCACCCGGATCACCAAGGTGGACTTCTCCGTCCTCAAGAACCTGCGTGTGCTGTAAGACGTCCTCCTCTAACTTTAACTTTTGTAGTTAATCCAACCTTACCTTGCAGTCGCCCCTCCTCTTCCATGTTGTCTGTACAGTCAAAGCCATCAAAGGGTTCTACGCTGAAAGCGGGAGGATTGCGCCGCAAATCATAATAAAACAAACCGACATTAAAGCCGAGTAAATCCGACACGCTTAATGTGAACCTTTGACTTGGCAATGAAGTCACTGGTTTAGGCTTAGTCAATCTTTAAGCTCGTTCTCAAGTTTGTAGAATATGTAACTATATATTGCAAACCAAAAAATGCATTACCAAACCTTTAAACTAAACGGATGACGATGGCTTGCTCCGGAACAGGTCCGGGGCAGCCGTGATCCGGCGGGGCCATGGTGTGTTCTAGAGAAAATGTGCCAAAGCAGCTTAATGACTATAATCACATATTACTCTACGCTGTTTTCTTCCTGAATGCTAGCTCGTAAAGAGAGAGGCCGGTAGATAAAAATAAACAAGACAGAAACTGACAAAAAAAAAAACGCCCAAGAGAGCAGTTGTGAGTAGTGGATGGCTGGCGGGCAGTGCTGAGGCAGTTTAATGTGGTTTGTGATTAACAACCATGGCGTACACCAAAACCAGTCTCTCCCCTGCCGCTTATCTCCATTCCATTCGTCTGGCTCGCCAAACAAGCCTCCAATCGCACCTCTGCACTCTCCCACGGACAGGCTTCACCCAAGGACGCAGATCTTTCTCACCGAGGGAAGTCCACAGGGAAATGCCACCTGGGACCTGCCTGTAAACCAGCACTTAGTTAGTGCTTAAGGCAAGAATAACAAAAACTGTTACATGTGTGTTGCTTCACCCCTTCAATAGAGAGGTCTTCAGCTTTCCCTGTCAGCCCCTGTGAAGGCAAAGGTGTTTGTCTGTGTCCCATATGTTTCAATAAAGACAGTGACAAAGAACAGAGATGTTGAAAAATGATGAAAAAGAACTGTTATGATTCCTCAGCGTGCACCAAAACCCATCTGGTTGGGATTGAATGGGATTACTTGTAATGCGAATACATAAACCGCGTTGGGGTTGATCCCCCATTTGTATGAGTGAGCCAGATAGTTACTCCGACTCAGATTTATGTGAGGCGCGAGCTACATGATACGTTTGTTATCAGCGAAGAATGCAATTATTGCCAACGAATCAATTTGGCCTCGACCGGTCGGAGCAGCGGTCGCTTGCGCTTTTGGCCTCGCCTGGGTTGGATCGTTTCTTAAAGCTGTGGTATTCATAAAATAAGCTTTATGCATTGCCTAGCTGAACGGAGCCAAGTGTCTCATCTCGTCCTGACAAAATAATATGACAAAAACATGGATTAATGACTGTTAAAACAGCTGCGTGTCTAAACATTTGCTTTAAAAAGGTCGTTCAGAACTCCTGTGGGACTGCCAAAGCGGAATTCCATTTTAAAGGCACCGGTTGTGTTTTTTAGTCAGACATCACATCTAATTTAGGGGAGTGCTTGTGTTATCCGGTGCCGAGTATCAGTTAGTGGCCGACACGTGTGCGTCCAATGCACATCGCCGAACGTTGAACCTAATTCAAAGAGACTCAAATCTAAACAAGAAATAGCCATGGAGATGTGCCGTCTTTGTAATGCATCTGGAAATTTTTAAGGGCCCTGAAAAATGACAGTTTTCAGAAGAGAAAGCCTTCCAGAATGTCACAGACACGTTGGAAGCGAACGCGGGTCTTAAGAGGCGACCGCACAATTCAGAAAATCAGAAGGAAATCTGCTTTGGTTTTCATGAGGAAAGGCTTTTGCTTATCATTTGCTGTTGTGACAAAGTGAAGTCGTGCTAAGGTTTTCTGCTTCTCCTTCAGCTGTCAGCTCAACCAGTCAGGGCGAGTTAAAGTTGAATCGCTGGGGCTGATTGGATAATGAAGTTGTTCTTGTTCCCCCGCAGGCATCTGGAGAACAATCAGATCAGTGTGATCGAGAGAGGAGCGTTTCAGGATCTCAAACAGCTTGAACGAATGTAAGTATCTGGAGAGACTGAAGCAATGATCGTCCAAAAGTTTCTGTGTGAGGTGAAAACTGGATCAATGGGATAGATCACATACAATTTTTTATTCTGTCATTGTTTATTTACCCTGATGTCGTTCAAAACCTGTTTATGACTCACGAAAGAAGATATTTTGAGAAATGTCTTTGTGGTTTTGTGTCTGTACAGTGGAAGTCAATGAGGGCCGATGCTGTTCCAACATTCCTCAAAATATCTTCTTTTGTGTTCTGAAGAAGAAAGAAATTCATACAGGTTTAGGGAATGAAAGCAAATAAAAGAAATGATGAAAGAATGCCCATTTTGGGGTAAACTGCCCCTTTAATAACTTTTGTATTGACCTCAGTTGTTATGAACAGCAACTTGAGTCTGTCTGAATATGGCTAGATTTCTCTGTACATTTCTTCTAATGGTAATTTGTTAATGGTATATTATCAACAATCACCAGACACAACTTGAATAAAATAAGTCCAAATATGCATAAAATAAAAAAATAAAAACATCTGAGCAATAAATATGTTGCCGTTACTGAGCACCCTATTGACCCTGTCAGTTTTAATCTAAAAGCCATTCACAAAGCCAAGAACCTTACAGGTTTTATTGTGACCTCCATAACTTTCAGGTTTTTAATCGAAACTTGCATTTCAAGTCCTGTGGACTTGCATGCATGCGTTTGCCCTTCAACATCTGGGAAGCAGCCATTTGCTCTTTCCTGGTGAGAATCTTCACACTTCCCAGTGAAATTGACCATTGGGTCAGACCAAACATGAAAGCTATTACTGCAGTTGGACAAGGTCAAAGAACGTCTGGACTGCGGTAAGCATCCCCGAGTTTGTTTAAATGTGACTGTCTCAGCGTGCTTCATTCTTTGTAAATGTTTACGCGGTTCTGTTAGCGTTTTACCAAATGTAATGGAAGCTGCTGCCACTTGCTGGTGAAGAACAACGTTAGAATAAGCAGCCGTGATGTCGGGAAACAATGTTTGTCAGTTGGTTTGCGTCCAGTGAAGGGTCCGTCTCCATTGCGTGTTTGTGGGTTGCATTGTGTCACTCGTATTTGGAATTTCACAAACGTCCACCTTAATAACGTACTCTCACCAGCGAGACGTCCAGGATGTCATCGCACATTCCCTCAGTCTGACACCCCAGTGCGACTTTTTTACTTGCTGTTATTGTGACCCAGCAGACACATAAACATAAGGAGCTTGTCTGACCCCACTTTGAGAGAGAATTAATATGGCAACAGAAGGAACTTTAGGTTTTCACGCTACACGTTAAAACGGCCTAGTTTGAAAACCACAGTTCAACAAGGGTCGAGTTTGAATGGAACAGCCCCTCAAACCGTGACATCAAAGCATGTACGACGCGTTTACAAGAGTGATGCTTCTGGTTACGTGTTTATCAGGGTCACATCTGAAGGCTTCAGCTTGAACTGATGGTGTAGAGACAGAGGTTTGAGCTTTTTCATAGTTAAATACTCATTCATTTAACCCTTCTGTGGTTTTCAGTGTTTGTTTATAATAATGCGATTTATTGTTGTTATCCTCAGTTATTGATATTTATTCAAGATGAACATGTTTTTTCTAACCCAAGATATAGATTTTCTATTTAAATTACATTTTTACATTTAAATGTATTAGTTTAGCTGACACTTTTATCCAAAATGACGTACAGTTCAAGAGCTACCTTTATGTATATTTGATTTAACAGACCTTAATCGATATAATTTTTTTATAAATATATGAACTTTATGTTGCTTGTAATTGGAATGCAGTTGTTTGGCTGAGTAACAAACCAATGAACACCATACAAGCGTTAAGTGTAAACTTTGATTTAGATTTTTCTCTTAAAATTCCTTACTTTAACACAATACCTTGAATAATTAATTGGAAAAATAGAAAATTGGGAAATTATTTTATGGCAGTTGTTTTAAACTCTGTGACTTGTAGATATTCTGTGTATTTTGAGAGCACTAGAAGAAATACATAAAAGATCGTCAGGTGGAAAATCATGCAAAAGACAATTTACTTTCCATTTAATCTATGGAGAAACAATTGAGATGCACTTTTAAAAAAAAAGTTTTTTTCTCTTGAATTGAATGCATGTTAGGTTTTTAAGATTGTATTGATGAAATCCTATTTTAGGCAAAGCAAAACCACTCTCTTTTTTTAAAAAAGTGTTTGAGTAAAGGCCATTGCAGATTTGCGTCCGAAATTTCCGCACGTTAAAAAATAAATACGACTTCACGTTGTGTCAATTTCAGTTACACAATGCCACCGATATTTTCGTCCTTCATTAAAAAATTCGTCTTGGGACCGATTTTCTGCATTTTTCGGATCCATAGCGAACATTTATAAAAGGCGTTTTGACAATTGAGAGATACCGTACAAACTAGCCCCAAATAAGAACAAACGCATACGAAAATTTCTGACTGAATGTGCAAAGACATACAAAAGGGCTAAAAGTCACGAGACATGGGAATAGCAATGTTCCTCCTCCACATACCTTTGCTTAGCTCTATGACCCTGCATCCTATCATTAAAATACTCTCATGATAAGGGTCATCCTACAAAAGCCCACCGTCCGCCTGGCCAGGCTCATATGAGTGACAATAGCCTTTAAAGAGCACTCCTGGAGATAACATAGGCCATCTTCAGAGGAAGTATACATATTTCCTGTCAGCCCGGCACAGCTGTGACCTTTGACCCTAGAATGTAGCTATTGGCCAGTCTGACTCACCTTATTCCTTTAATCAGAAAGACAGATGGGTCGGCCTGTCGTATGCATTCATCTTGTCGTCTCATCCATCTAGGTACTCCGTGCCAGTTCAGACACTCTGTCGATGTACAAGTCAAAGAGGCTTTCCATCTTTGTTTACCTCTGTTGGTTTTCACTCTCTTTCCGACTTGGATACTCAAATGTAACCACCCACATGGACACACACACACACACACACACGGACAGACACACACAAACTCATTCCCATCGATATGTGTTCTCTTAAGGTCAATCTCATGGTGCTTCCCTCAACTTTTTATGTCCATCTCAGATTCCTTTCCTCTTGGCTGTAGTTGTTTTGACCACACTAACTCGCCCTTTGTCTGTCCTTTCTCCCTCACAGCCGCATCAACCGGAACCGGCTGCAGGTCCTGCCGGAGCTGCTGTTCCAATCCACACCCAAGCTGGGCCGGCTGTAAGTCACCACTTCCCTTTGATATCTGTGCCTGGAAAAGCTTGCGGTCAAACTTCCCACTGTTTTAATTTTGATCATTGTACTGGAAAAGGCCCTGCTTAAATATTTAACTTTCCCAAACAGTGTTTTAAGAGAACGCTGTCGGTGCAAGGATATTCTCTGTGTTATTTCTCCAGCCCCTCCAGATGTGATTCTTTAAAACAGTCCGAGGGTCTGGGCCAAGCTTAATGTGACACACTTTCGCTCTGTGCTACTAATGTAGAGGTGAAGGTGTACTGGAGGGATGTTTTCTTTGGACAAACTGCGTTCTCGAAGAATTTTCCTAGTCTGCTTTGAATCTGGGACCAAGCTGAACTAGAGACTTTGGCTTGGTAGTCTGGGAAGGTTTTATTTAGAGTTGTTGATGAAAGTAACATGCTCACGTTAGGCACTTGTTGGAACAGTGAGTCAGTAAGGTAAGAAGAAACAATCTGACATCATTTATTCGCCATCATGTCATACAAAATTCTGTGTAACACAAAAGAAGATATTTTGTCTCCGTACAATGGAAGTAAATAGATGTTGTTTAGTTACTGTTCTTAAAAATGTCTTCTTTTGTGTTTTGCCGAAGAAAGCAAGTCATTCAAGTTTGAAATAAATAAATGTTAGAATCTTTGAATGATCTATCTCCATTTAGACATCGTTTAGTTTGGTGAGCTGCTTTGTGTTTCTGAACGTTTCCATGAAGCTGCAAGGAATAGATCGGCTAGGCTTCATGTCTTCATGACTTTCGAGCGGTTTAAAATGTAGCTGTTTGAAATATTACTTGGAAACAATTGTCTTTTCTCTTCATTCACAAACCGCAACAGTTGGTGTGAGCTGATACACGACACATGGCTGATCACAGAGATCGGCACTTTGTTTACAGAAATAAGATTCTCTTTTATAGCAGTCACAGAGCCTACTTCAATGGTATGTGTCCACTGGCGTGGAAAAAATCTGCTCGATACTGCCAAAATCGTCTGTAAAATGTACAGCAGTGTGGTTGTCTTCAGTATGGTGTAGGGTGTCTCTAAATGGGGTCAAGAAATTGCTGAATTTCTCAGAATGTCTGTGTATACAGTGTCGAGTTAAAGGGATAGTTCACCCAAAAATAAAATTCTGTCATTTATTCACCCTCATATTGTGTAAAACCTGTATATGACATCGTTCGTGTGGAACACAAAAGAGGATATTTTGAGAAATGTCTCCCTACAGTGGAAGTCAATAGAGGCTACGGGTTTGGGAGACCAATGTTAATCTAAATATTTTTTATTGTGTTCTGTAGATATTTTAAATAATGAAGAATTTGTATTTTTGGGTAAACTTTCTCTTTAATGCACACTTAAATAAAAAATGTGGACAAATGATGCTGAATACAGAAATAACTTGAACTTCCCCAGCAGATTAGGAAACAGTTGGCTGCTACCTGGCCTTCTTATTTGCAGAAAGTTACACATTTCTTAACTTTTCAAAGCACTCACTCCAGTCCGCTGTCAATCCCACAATCCTCCATGCAAGTCTGCCGCGAGGCATTAAGAATGCCTCGAAACCACACATATACAGTCACATATTCTACATGCATATTTGACAGTTACAGTAAATCACACCATTGTCATCTCTCAAATTGAAGTCCAACAGTTTATATATATTACATATTTGTGTCCTCTCCTCTTAATCCTACTACCAGTAATGAAGTCTGTTCAGAGCTGGAGTGGTTTATAGCTACGTTTGTAACTTGGCCTTGTCAGGGTTCGTTACGCTTGTTGACATTAGCACGATATGAACGGTCTCACCCGTAACCTCCCCATTAAAAACCTCAAGCCAGTCGGAGAGCGCCAGCCGACCTTGTCTCCCACGGTAATGCGTTCGACGGGGACCGAACATGGCCGGCAGGTCTGGAAACATTGACAGGGGTCAGGGAAAGGTAAAAAGCACATTTTAATGCTGAGTAAGACAGAGGAAGGAGCGCAGTGAAATGGGAGCAGAGGGCGTCGCGGATGAATAATGAAGGAAAGAGAGAGGATGGTAGCCGAGCGTGGCGGGGTGTTGTAGGATGGAGCTGGAGACATCTAGACAGGTCTGCGGGCTGTTGGGGAGACGTGTGCGGAGGCTGTCTGTGGTCGGCACTCTATGCAGCCTGGAAACTCTGCGGTTAGAGTTCACTGTGTGGGTTCAGAAATGTACCTCACATAAATACTAGCGTACATACGCTTTAAGCTTCCCTCCCTTTTCCTGTTCTTAGAAAGATGTATTTCTTTGTAGCTATCTAAACTTGAGGGATAGTGAAACGTGAATGAAGAATTAGAATGTGGTCATGATTATGCCCGTTTCTTTTTATTAATAGTGCAGCTAAATGGGTCCCTGTATTAACTTCAGTTCCTGTGCCGAGGAATGAAGGATATTTTGGTCAGTGATACCCATGAGACCCGACCACTCCCTGCCATTACCCCAAGCTCAGGTTGCATGTGATTGGTGCATTAAGAGGAATAGGGAAGCAGAATGCATCATCTTGTCTTATGTCTCCTTCCCCTCGGCCAATTTCAAGCTTTCCCTCTTTAATCTTCCCCGCGCAATTTTCCCAGCAGAATCGAAGCAGTTAGCCGGCATGAAATGTCCGTTAAACAGCGGTCACGGCCTCTCGTAAGCTCACAGCTTGAATGGACCCCAACTTTCCCGATCCCGGCTCCAAGGTCCCTCTGAGAACACCAGTTTGTTTCCCTTGTGTTTGCATCACGACGGAGGTCTTTGTTTCTCCCATTCTCTCCCTCTCGCTGAGAAGTTTGTTTTCCTATTCGAGCGATAGTTTGCTTTTATCGAGAAGAAACAAATTGCTCTCCCACACATCGGGTTCTCTCTCTCCTCGTGCTCTGCTTCGCTCCTGTTGGCCTGGAGTGGTAAAGTTCAATGTGAGAGAGTCGGGGGGTCTGGCCCTCTCAGCCTTGCAAACACAAACCATCTCTCTACTTCAGTCTGGATCTCAAACATGACTCCAGAAGTCTGCAAGCTCTCTCAAGCCATCCGGCTCATCGGATCGCTTAATGAGCTCTCCGTAATGCATTCCAGAATGCTTGAAAACCCTTTTTGTTTTCACAGAGTATACTGATATTTTAAAGCTGTGTAATGGCTTCTGACAGCACAGTTATATGATTGGCTGATGATTTATTACCTCAGCAGTACCCTTTGAATGTCTTTAAGTATCGTAGCCCATAAAAAATATACTTCTACAATTTCTTACACATGCAAAATTCGCCTCTGTTACTTTGCCATGATGTTGATATGAGGTTGTGTAAGTGGTTGTAAGTGTGTTACTATTAAGTGTTGTTATTGTTGTTTACTAAAGAGGCAAGTATGGTCCGGCCGTCCTCGTGCTGCCCGCATGATATTGTTTTTGTCATCAGGAGGATCGGCGGTAGTGTGCACACCCTGTCCACGTGCAGCCCATTTTTTAGACCGGACGTGACGATTACAATAGCGCATGCGTGAGAAAAAAAGCCAAGGACAGTATACTTGCTCCTTAAGGCATTGCTACAGTAGGTGGTTGCTACGATGTTTTGCATTGCTGCGAAGTAGTTGCAATAAGCCAGGTCAAATAGTCAACTAGCCTTGTTTACATCTACTTGGTTTTATGCACATTTTACGGTTCAACTAAATTTTCACAGCAAAGTTTTTACACTCACTTTAGATGTTAAGCTTCCCCTTGGACACGGCGATACATGCAAAATTTTTTCCCAAGCTGGTAGAATCGGCGAATGCTGAAACGTTGTTTGGAAACTCAGGGTACGGGTGGGGCTGCGTGTAGTGACCCCAACACAGAACTTACGGAGTGTGGTTGTAGCCGCTGTGAGGCTGCTCATGTAACAACGGGAGTAGAAATCGTCCGGTTAACAGTTGTTCTCACAATGAAATATTGATAGACATTATTGTAAGGTCGAAAAACTCCAAAGTGTTGCTTTAACCTGATTAGGCGTCTGTTTCCGCTGATGATGTCTTTTTGGTTTCCGAGTTTTCTTGTATTGTTTTCTTTTGTTTTATTGTCTGCTAATGTAAATCTTAATGCTTAGAGAAAAATTTATTTTCTATAAGCCACACAACTCCAGGTATCATTCAGGTTTATAGCTTGATACATAATAAATTCTTAGTGTAAGGGGGGTTTGCAAGATCAATATTAATGGTAAGAAGCAGTTGTCGCTCTAGTGCTGCTGTGTAAATGGTGATAGCAAGTACTAAGCGATAATACTCGGTGTCATTACATGTCAGCTTTTCTTCTACCAACAATCACTGGCTAATAATTCAACATGCCTTAAGCACGTAAACCGTACAACTCCGGCTCATGGTTTTCAAAAGTGGCCTACTGATTGTTTTCAGAGAAATGAACCTCAGAATCCAGCCAAGCGTCTTCCAAAATAGGGCTGTGCTCAGCCGGTTTCAGAAAGCTAGACAGCTTTGTGATTTACTCCAAAGACATATTTAGATAAATACAAGCTACAAAGACTTTGGAGTCCTGACAGAAAGCCAACTATACACAGAAAGCTGAACTTAACATTTTGTCTTGAATGGTGCCGGTTTCCCAGGGTTGTGAGCTGATTGATGTCCATCAGGGGAGGTTGAAACTCACAGTTTGGATTGTGAGTTAGGTATTGAGATATGGATAAGGTAATCCCCAAAGACAGATCCATCAGAGAAATATTAATTACTGTTAGAAATGACCTCCCATAACCCTCTGTGTTGTTTAAGATGGCATTGACAGTAGTTTCTTAACCTTGTCAGATGTTCTTGTGGGTCAAACAAAAACCAAAGTGAACATCTGCCCGAGTTACTGCTAACACAGCACTCTCCGTTTTTGCTGACAGGAAGAAAACAGTAAATAAATCTGTTTGGTTGCTTTGCTTTCTCGTGGAGCTGCTATATATAGAGAGAATGTCAAGTATGAAATGCGTGAAATGAAAGGTTAGCCATTAATGAAACATTTTAAAATACATTTACACACCTCGCGACGTGTCTGTTACAATATAAGTTTGTTTAAGGTCAGAAATGTGTCTAGTTGTCTTTTTCACATATAAAGGCATTATACAGCTCTAGGGTAAAATAGAAAACGGACTATAAATTGCTACCAGGAAATAAACTTTTTGAACTTTTGGGGAAAAAACTGAACAGAAATATGGAGGAGCTAAATGCAGATGTGCTGGATCAGACTACAGCCTTACGCTTCACCACAATCTGTACTTTGCAGCTGAAGGCAAAATCTACAATGTTGGCTATATATTTTATTGGACAGGAGGTTTATATGTATGTTCATGTGCACTGAAATGTACCATTACACGTGTTTGTAATTTAGCATCCAAATAAAGGAAATATGCACGATAGGGGAAACATTTAAATGGTAAATTTAGATACAGTTAAGGCCTCTGTTTTACATTGTTGGCAAGAAATTGCAAACAAACGTGCCGGAATAAGCATATAAAAACAATGTTTTTTGGTTTAATTTTACTTTCTAAAAAGTTCAATCTGTGCAAAAACTAGAGGCATGTTTGCAGTTGTTAAATTTACAACCAGATTTCTCTCACTCCAGAACCTTAGTTAAGAAAAAAGGGATTGTAGTTTTACTGAAGACTCTTGGCTTGCAGTTTCGTTCCTCTTTCACAGCATGCTTTGGAATTACATTCTCTCCCAGGACAATATTTGTGCTTTTATTCAGGAAACCAGGTGGAGGGGAAAGTTTCCTAAAAGATCCGCTTGACAGGTTGACTAAATTCAGAGAAATGGTATTCTGTGGGAACTCTGTTTGCTGTATTTATGAGAGAGATAGCGTAGGTCTGAAAGAAGAATAAATCTCCTGCGTAGTGTGGGGCCCACGGAGCCACCCAGTGTTACAAGAGCTGCACTGCTATGAGCGTTGTACGGAGGGATTTTTGCTAACATCTCATACTGGTGGTGCAGAGCAGCATTGTGTCACTTGAGCAAGCTTGAGAGGTCTGCAGTACACATTACATTTACATATACACCTCCACAGACCCGAGAGAGAGAGAGAGAGAGAGAGAGAGAGAGAGGAATCATGGATCACAGAGTAACGCAGACAAAACTAGTGATTTACTTTGTTTTACAAAAGTCTGATTGTTAAAAATGAACCTAAAAATCGAGCAGTTTTCTAAAAAGCAATACCAGATGTTTTTAATGCACTATGATAAGATAAATCTACATGGATTCAGGCATGGTTTGTAGAATGGTGTTGTACCGTTGTATTCATGTTTAAAGATTTTCTGACTGCTTCATTCCTTCCTACCACAGTTTCGCTGCTTATCTGATCAATTAAGCTCAGGGCAGGTTTAATTATGATCATTATTTTGCTATTGATTCCACGTTTACCCCACGAAAGTGATGTTGAAAAATGTCTCATGTGGCTGCTGAGCAATGCGAAAACCTGGAGGGAGATGCATGTAATGATTAAAAATTAATTGTAATTGATTTAAAAAGCCCTGGAAATATCAAACGTTCAGATCTGTTTAAGTCACCAAAAAAAATCACAATTAAAGCAATTTATTTCCTAAGATTTATTCTTTAGCTAATTGAGCCGTTGTTGTTGTTATTTCAAGAATAACAGACTTGTAAAGTAATCTTTCTTAGAAATACAAGGATCTGTTTTGCCATTTTTCTGACACCATTAAAGGGGTAGTTCATTCAAAAATAGAATAAACGCGTTGACTCACACTCATGGCCAAACCCGAATTTTCTCAATAACACAAAAGAAGATGTTTTTGAAGAATGTCTGTAACCAAACAACATTGGCCCCCATTGACTTCCATTGTATACAAAACCGTTGTACAGTCGTACAGGTTTTGAACAACGTATTGTATGGGGCAAATACATTATTTTTGGGTGACGCCCTTTTATTTTTCAATCTCTTGCCTCCAACCACCTAGCCACTTACTGGTATGGAACACACGCACACACACACACACACGCACACAATTAATTGAAATGAATTCCTGATGGATAAAATGAATTGGGTTCATTCTGATCTAAAATTCCCAGCTGCAGGCCAGAGAGTCCAAAAAGTCTTTCTGTTTTGAGGCATGTTTAGCAGAAGAAAAGCGATTGCACTTTTGGAAACGGGCACCAAAGACTTCTTGAAAGAGTAGGTTAATTTCAGTACACATGACCTGCGTGTCAGTAATTGCTAACATGCAAAATGTGTGATATACGCATCGAGAGTTAATTCGTCTGAAGTCTTCACAGTGATCTGTTCACTGCCCGGCCAAGTTGGTCTCAGGAGAAAGAGCTCTTAGATACAGAATCCCGCTCTACAGAAGCGGGAGAGAGGAGAAAGGGTCTAATTCGCTGTGTTGATTGAAGGCGCCTATAATTTGGGAAATAGTTTGGGGCCATTACGTGCCGGTGTGTTTATCACAGGTGGTTCCCATGACGACCGGTTGAGACCGTAATTGGATTTAAATGGGCAGAACTGCTTGCACATGTTTTAAAGAGCGAGAACGAATGCAGTGCAGTGACCACGCAATCCAACTTTCCTTCTTTAGCAGCGCAGCCTCCAAATGAACCTTCTGGCTCTTCCTGGGGTCAAAAATGAAACAGCCGGACTCTCTAGCTTCACTTCAGCTCCATTCAAATCACCCAAGCTGTGCAGAATTAATCTTTTTAGTGGAGTTTGCTAATATGTTGTTTAACTTATTAGGAGCCCAAATATTGACGACCCTATTACGGTAATGTAGTTATTGTAGAGGCTTGTTGTTCCGGAAAATGACACAGGCGTGTGTTCTGGTGACGAACCCGCCATTTTTCGGTTTGTTTTAATAGGATACCGTCTCCTCTGTGCGGGAGCTTTCCTCACCTTTTTTTGTGGGAATAACAAGCCTCAGGTTCACGCTAAGTATAGCGCAATTTAGACATCATCATACATTAATAGGGATGTCAATATGGATATTTATCTCAAACAATGATCATTGGATGCACTTTTTGAAGCTTCAAAGACTTGCCCCATTCACTCCCATTCTACCGCTTGGAAGAAAACGAAACGTGTTATTGTAACTCTGACTGCATTATTCTTCAAGGAGAAAGCCATATTCAGTTGGGATGCCTTGAGGGTGAGTAAAACATGGGGAAATTTAGTTTCTTGGCTGAAGTATCCCTTTACCCAAAGTGTTTTTTGAGAATATTTTTTACATTTCTCAGTGGTTTTGTGTCCATGCAATAGAAGTCAATGGGGTCCAATGTTTTTTGGTTTGTAACATTCTTCAAACTAAAAGTTTCTACCTTAAATTGTGATGACAGAAGTTTCATTTTTGGGTGAACTGCTCTTTTAAATGCTTCAGGATTCGTTTAACTGTAGTTTTGAGGCATTTTAGTAATTGTGTACATTAGACGTCAATGTTGTGTTTAGGTTTAAAGTTTCCTCAGGGTACTTAAACTGTTGAACCCTTTTGGTACCCTGTAACCAGCAACCTTACTGGAAGTATTGGCGGTGTTTTTGCAAGTGTGAACAAAGCTGAAAATGATCCCGAAGAATGTTTTTTTTTTAAAACAGTGCGCATCTCGGAAAAGCCTGAGTGCAAAAGAAAACAAACACAGCACCGGCGCTCATCCCGACTAGTTTTCTTCTGTTGCCAGCAGGGCTGTTGCCATTCACTTACAGGAAAAATCTATTCGGACAAGACAGCACATTTACACCATGCCGCTGTGTTTACAAGAACATGTGAATCAACCGTAAGTCAAGCCCAGCTTTGATGCTTGACCCTTGGATAGAAGCTTGTCTTGTAGATGTCAAGCAAGCACTAGACATCCAGAAACCCAAGGACCCCATGTCAGTGTTTACCTTGACATTCCTGACCTGGCATAAAGTGGCATAGTTGGCATACCTGTCGCACCCTTTGGAAGCTAAGTGGCAAAATGGGTGAGGTACTCAGTGACACGGCCGCTCGGAACGGGACACGCGGCTTGCACACGTTCAGGAGCCAGTTTACAGTGAAAGTGCGCATTAACAAAACGTTCTGGTCACTTTATGAGAGCAAACGAAAGCTAACGGTTCGGGTTCACTTCAGGGCTGCCCTGCTTTTACTGCGGATTCAATTGTCACTTAGCTAATTACAGCTTCTTTTTACGATCCGAAGCCACGCTCGCAGCCAGCCTCCTCCAGGCAACAATGGGAAGGTTTGTGGGCCGTAGGGGACCTAAGTGAAAACAGACTCCTCTCCTCAACTTTCTAGTTGTTGTTTTTCTCTTTTATCTTCCTGTGCGACTCCAGAAAGCGGGTTCGGATAGTCAAACCTCCATTAGTCATTCCGGCCACAGAATTGGGAATTACTTGGCTGAACTTGAAGTTCAAGTGGTTGGTCATTACGCGCCCAAAATGCACAGTTGTAGCCCGCTGGATGAATATGCATGTCTCGTTGCTATAGATACAACATAGTTGGGAACTCTGTAACAGCGTGTCTTTAGACATCAGATCTGGGAATTATGCAGAGATAAATTGTTACATTATGGTTGTGTTTTACTCGGCACGCCAACATAAACTGGGCCCCAGAAGGAGTTCATCTTAGATTGCAATGTGTTTGTGTGTGTGGTATGCTTTTTGTTGTTTCTTGGAATGGGGTTGGATAAAGATTTTGAATGGCGTGTATGAGCTGGAATGTTTATTTGTGGCTGAACAGGTGCTGGTTTAGTTGAAGACATTTCAATATAGACAGATCTGTTGAATCTTCCAGTGCCATCACAGTATTTTACTGTATCTTTCCTTATACTGTATGTTGTATCAAAACCATAGAGCGAGTTGTTAAAAACCTGTACATGACTATTTCCTCTGTGGAACAGGAAAGCTGATATTTTAAGAAATGGTTTTCTGTCTATAATGGAAGTTAATAGGGGACAATGTGGTTTAGTTCTCAACATTCTTCAAAATGTCTTCTTTTCTGTACTGCTGGAGAAAAAAGTGACTTCACATTGAAATTATAAGTATATGACGAAAGAATATTCTTTTTTGGACGAACTTTCCCTTTAACACGTTTAGGCAGATATTTTATCGAGGTCTTGACTGTGCAAGGGCTTTGCTTCATCAAATCATAATTATGAAGTAACACCAAAGGCGTGCGAGTGAGCAAGCTGTCCACCCCGGCTTTCCCTGGTGACCTTTAAAACACTGCAGATCTGTGCCTAACAAAACAAAACTAAACAAAAGAGCGTACTTTCCTCTTATGGTCAAAACACTTGAGGGATGTATATGATTCACTGCCTTCCTACACACTTGGCAAGCAAACAATATTAGACACACTATGGGGCGACAGCCACGTGCCCCGAGAGGGTCTGTAATAGTAAGTAGATCATTATGCCATGTGTTGCAGGGACAACAGAATCCTCATCACTTTCTAAGATGAAAATAACAGAGACTGAAAAGCATCGGCCCCTATTAGTCTGCAGGAATCTTTATCATCAGTGGCTTAGCAATGAACAAACATGTACTAAAAACACAAACAGAATGAAAATAGAGGCTGTAGCGAAGCTTATTTCAACTGAATCGGTAACCTGAGCTTTAAAGGGAAACAAAGTAAGGTTACGTTTCATACCAAGGCGGTTGTTTAGGGGTACAACATTAGAAAAAGATGACAGTGGTTTCCTGTGCGAGTGGGTGGGGGAGATAAATGAGAAACATGACATAATGCGATCAGTGCCAATGCCTGCCATGTCCAATCAAATGTATATCTTATTTAAATAGGAAAAGCGTAACGATGGGAAAGAATTGAATTTTCTTAAGAGAAGGTTCATCTGACTTGTTTACACTTGTTTACATTTTTCTTACCCCATTGGCAGATAGTTTTACTGGTTTTAAGCATACAGTTTTATATATGCGTACAGAAAACATGAATATGTAAATGTTTCTTGATTTAAGGTTTTTTAGATATCAGTTCAGGGAAACAAGACGCTAAGGAATTATTAGTTTCTTATAAAATTCATTTCTCCATTTGATTGTGCACACACCACCACATCTTCCCTTTTTGTTATCTTACTTGTACGTATAAATCCTAGAAAATCTAAAGTTATTCAAAATGAAAACTGAGATCCTTAAGTCCAAGGGTCTTGATGGCAGTGCTGCAACCTTTTCAAACCACAGAAAACAAAGATTTAAAGCCTCCTTTTTTCATTCAGCTGAAAAGCATCTGACTGTGAGCTAGCTGTTGCAGCTTTTTCTGCTTTGTTGGGAACTCGGGGTAATTGTCAATGTGTGACATTGCACTGAAGGTGAATTGGGCTCACCCCAGGCAAGGATCTGACCCATTTTAAAGGGCGAAAGAGAGCATCAGAATCTGTTCTGAAGTAAAAAAATAGACCGTTCAGCAGGAGCAAACCGTTTTCAAGGCCACAATGAAAGAAGAAGAGAGATGACTTGTGAACGAAGAAAAATGGCCTCAGAGGCCACATATTACAACCCCGTCACTCTTATCTCCTTCTTTAGATTTTCCTAGCTCGAAGAGTTCAGATGTCGGGCTTTTAGTACGTGTGTCCTAATGTTGATTAGCTGTTGGCTGAGGAGATGTTGGGGAGGCTGCTTTGTTGATTGGGTGTCCCTTGACTTAACATCATGTGTGTCACTAGACCAATCGGCCTACATATTTACAACATGATGCAAACAGGGAGGTAAATCTCTACGCCTATGCCATGAGTAATGGTCAGGGCTGGACGTGACGTGAGTGAATGCAGTGACCCGATGCTGCACGCTGACCTCAGATAGTGGTTCTCAGTGGACAAAAGCATATTTTGCATTGCTACCATTTTTCCAGCAATGCATCAACTTTGCTTCGCATTTAGGAACATGCGGAGTTGATTAGGCTTCTTTTGTAGCCCTGACAGAGTCAACACAGGGTGTTGCAAAGTCTCCAGGCTTTTTCCTCATATGGGCACACTGTTTTATGAAAGGTGTCTGTGCACTGTCAGTTTGGTGGATGTTTTTTTTGTGTGTGTGTATGTGGAGACCTCTTGGAATTGTAAGGAGCCAGGAGAGCACAGTCCATGTGGCTTTAATGGTCCTTGTCTGGGCCGCAGGCTCAGTAATCACCACTGACCCTGACCGGTAAACTATTTTTTCTTCATGTGGTTCAGCTGACCTTGCTATCTGTAAAGAACCAATTCTCAACATCTCATACGCCTCCATGCGCTTGTTTCTGTAAGTCTTAATAATTGCGCGCGATTAGCGCAAGCCGTAAGCCATTTGGGATGTACTCTGCTCTAGGACTGGGTCGGGCCTCACTTATCTCAATGCACGGTCGCAGTCGCGCTAAAGTCCTCGCCGTTTCCTGTGGCCCCGACAATTAACCCTTTAGATTCTCAACACGCTAATTGAGTCCATGTTCCACCTATAACGCTGTTTTAATGAACCCTAATCACGGCGCCTGGGAGCCGACTAATGCACATGCGTCTGACTCGCTTCCAGTGCCAAAGTGACTGGCGCGCTTTTTCATGTGACTGGAGAGAGTTATAGCTTCTAAAAGGAGGCCCGCGCAAAGTGGCAGACGCTGCTTTTTTACGATGTGCCAACGGAGCAGTTGACAGACCTGTGGTTTGGGGCCGCTTTTCTTTTTCTTGAAAGTCAGGCGTAGGTTTTGATGCAGGATTATTTAATGTGTCTTGAGAGGGCAGGTAGGCATGTTTTAGGATGCCAAAGCCACACATGGATGTTCCTTCCTCGCTGGTGACCATGAGCAATTGTGACAGAAATGTGGAGGGAAACATAATGTGCTGTTGCAATGTCACATCGGTGACTGTCACACAGACGGGAGAACGTCCCGATCTGTTGACTCACTACTCTGGAAGCAACTATGGGAAGCAGCCAGGACTCTTCATGATAAACAAGTCAAATTAAGCAGTGCAATGCCTGTGACTGTGGACCTCACTCTGTAAAAGCCCCTCTGATTCTAATTATGACATTCATTAACGGCAAGATTCCTGGAACAAAGACTTTAATCCTAACACGGCCCCCAAAGCTTCTTTAATTCTGCGGGTAGATGTGGAATGGGAAGCCTTGGTTTAGCAGACTACTTAGAAGACCAATGTGGTTCCTGTTATCTGAATCATTAGTTTGTCAGTGTATTGGGTAATAAAACAACATTAACAGACTGTCTTTTGTTATAGATGGAACAGATATTATTGTGAAGAATCAACTTTGATTGATATTTTATAATAAGTAAATCCACTAACTGACAAGGTTGTAAAATGGAAGTCAAACAAGGAACAATTACAAGTTTGACTCTTTCTTTGTTGTTCAGTCTCGCAGACTCCTAAAACTGTAAACCTGTCGAACCCTGAATCTCTGCAAACTCAATCTCTCATGACCCTCCCTCGCCTCCAGGATACTCAAACCTAAGGGAACCCCCTAAATAAAGCTTGATTTTGGCAAAACTTTAACCATGGTTTACTCACACGTGGGATTGCTTGCTGTACCATTCCATTGGCCGAAAATTGGTAGACTGCTTTGTGATGCATTCTTTACAATCTGTAATGAAACCTCTTCATTCAGAAAGTGATTTGGAAAAAAACACCTTAGAAAGACATGACTGAGTTTAATGATGTCAGCAAGTATTGGTGTATGTTAGCCTGGTTTTTAATGTTTTGATGCTCAAGATATTTAAGTTCAAGAGGGCTGTGTTTGTATTAATCGTGTTGTTTTTAAAGCTTTGCAAGAGTACTTTAATATTAATATAGTCATTTTGTATAGAGTCAGTTCCCCTGTTCAGTTGTTATGGGTCTTAATCTGTAGTCTTGCATCTCACAAGACACATCACAGCACTTAAACACGCTATAAGAACAGTAACATTTTTCACTCTCAGCGCATTAGCCAATACAGAGTAGCTGTAAGTAGTAAAACACATTCTCACTGATGCACTCAATCACTCTTGCACACGCACACATTAATCACCTGAAAAATGCCTTGGGTTCCAGTAATAACCAAACACCGTCCTTAAGTAGCACAGCCCCGCTTCTCAATAAATGAGCGCACTCAGTCCGGAAGAGCTTTTGACTGGAGATGAAAGGCTCTTTGGGGAGCCCGTATTAATGAAATTTGCTGAGTGAAAACTGAGCCGTAGGCTGGGCCCCGCCAGGCCCTCACCTGGTTACACTCGCTCCTGGCCCAAGGTCATGAGCTGGAGCCCTGACTACATTTTCTCCATCCACAGATGCACACAATACACACACACACGGTTATGACAAGGTAATTCAATTCCAGTTTTCCAAATAGACTTGAAAAAAGGGATCCGGTTGTACTGTCACCCTGGAAATATGGTTTATGGTGGTATTTGATCTAATATTCATGTTTCAAAGCTGTAGATCACTGGCAATTATGTTTAATTTATTACATGAAATCCATCCTAACTTTGAGTGCATTATTGTTTTACATATTGGCTACAAGCTATTTTCCCTACATGGTGTTCTGGAATACTGTGTAACTGACCGTCGGCCCAGGGACTGATTTTTTTTATAGCCATGTTTCTCATATCAATCCAGTTAACTTTTTCTTTACTGCTTTTCACATTTGTTGCAGATGGGGGTGTCATAATAAACCGGTATCGGAAATAATCATGGTATTAATATCATGGTTATCAATATTGTGTTAATACTACACATATTATAATGTAATCAATCCAGCAACTGTTTACATTTTGCCTTCATGGGATAGTTCACCAACAAATTCTTCCAAGGATATTTTGAAGAATGTTGGTAACCGAACAACAGCTGTACCCAAACTTCTTTTGTATGGATACAAAATCAATGCAAGTCATTGGGTACCGCTGTTGTACGGTTACTGACATTCTTTGAAATATATTTTTTATGTTCTGCAGAAGAAAGTAAGTCATACAGGTTTGAAATGACAAGAGGATGAGTCAATGATGACAGAATTTTCATATTTTGGTGAACTATCTCTTTTTTAGACAGCAATGGTAGCAGCATGTAGGATGAATTTGACTGATAGCATTATTTATTTATTGAAAACACTTATTGATATATTGTTGTTATTGTGAAATGTTTAAGACACCATCATCATGTTTCAAAGATATAATACTGGGATAGCCCGAGCTGCAAAACGGCTTTACAGAAAATAAATTTTTGAACAAGCAGCAGATACATAAGAAAAATGTATCTATAGAAATAAGAAAAGAAATGAAAGAAAATTGTTAAGGTAAATGCACAGAATATATGGTATTATTGCAAATTGTTCATTACTAACTGGAATTGTTTTCTTTTCTATATAACCTTCAACCACAGGTTCTCTTTTTCTCTTTTAAATAAAAAAAACTCAGAGCTTTTATTTCAGTCAGGCTTTAGAACACGTCATAGCACTGAAACTGCGCTCGTCAAAATTACAAACGACCTGCTTATAGCATCAGATGAAGGTAACATCTCACTCCTGGTCCTGCTTGACCTTAGTGCTGCGTTCCATACCGTAGACCATAACATACTTCTAGATCGCTTACACGATTATACCGGTATTGAGGGACAGGCACTACAGTGATTCAGATCTTACTTGTCAGACAGACATCGATTTGTCCACTTAAATGGGAAATCATCAAATCTAACGCAAGTAAATTATGGATCGGTTCTGGGACCCGTGGGATCGGTTCTGGGACCCGTGCTGTTCTCCATATACATGCTTCCCCTCGGAAACATTATTAAAAGACATGGAATAAGCTTCCATTGCTATGTAGATGATACTCAGCTATATATCTCATCAAGACCAGATGATTCCTCCCAGCTATCCAAATTGGCAGAGTGCATCGAAGATATAAAACATTGGATGACCTGTAATTTCCTTTTAAATTCTAATAAAACAGAAATATTACTTATTGGACCAAAGACACGCAAACCAAATATTTCTGATTATAAACTGTAAGTTGAAGGATGTACTGTTACTCCAACAAATACAGTAAAAGATCTAGGCGTTATATTAGACAGCAACCTGTCATTTCAAAATCACATCTCAAATGTCACAAAAACAGCCTTTTTCCACCTAAGAAATGTTGCCAAGTTACGAAATATTCTATGTTTTGCTGACGCGGAGAAGCTTATTCATGCATTTATGACCTCAAGACTTGACTACTGTAATGCGCTTCTTAGTGGTTGTCCTGCATCATCAATAAACAAACTACAGTTAGTTCAGAACGCAGCTGCCAGAGTTCTAACCAGGTCCAGAAAATACCATCACATAACCCCAATGTTATCAACCCTTCACTGGCTACACATTAAGTATCGTATTGACTTTAAAGTTATTTTAATCATTTATAAAGCCTTAAAGGGTTTAGCCCCTACCTAACAAAGCTTCTATCACACTACAACCCATCACGCTCTCTAAGATCTCAAAACGCACGACAGTTGAATTGAATTTAATTGAATTTATTTACACCAGAGCATTTTTAATCCATTTAGTCATTTGTTTTGTTGTTTTTCATTTGTTTTAAGCCCTAAGGAAGAATCTGCAGTCCACTGGTCATTTTCACTAAATAAACTCTTTCAGGAGGAGGACAGAGGATTTATTTTATCCTTAATTATACTTATAATTATTGTTATATTATGTCTTAATTATACTTATCTCTAGAGGAGTCTTATAGAATGTAACTTTGCTGTATATACACTCACACGGTCTTTGTTATATTGGCTCTTAAAAACATGCAGTACTTCAACAGTCACACACCGCACCAGCAGTGTGAGGCTGTAAAGGCAACCCAATGCGGACATTTGGTTATAAATAAATCCTATAATCAGAAAGGCTGATTACCCTGGAAACCTAATTATCCAAATCACAACTTGCAGTTTGTTGTCGTGACGGTTGCTAGAGTCGGTAAGCGATGCCCAGCCCCAGCTGCTGCTATGCTAATTTTGTTTATTTATTATTAAATTATTTAATGAGAGATGCAAAATACCCTGAACTGTTTAGCACAGCGTCAAAGGATCCCTTTCCGGGCCACGCACGATTCACGAAGGTTTTTTACAATCAAACTCTCTAATGTGAGAACTTCCCAGAAAGGTCACCATGCGCTTAGCGTGTCCTCGCTCTGTTTGGCATGTACTGCGATTTATTGTCAGCAGACCAGCAGTGCCTAATGTCATACAAATGTGTGAGTAAAAGCGAGCGCTCCAATGAGGCTGCCAGGAAGGAAACTCGCTCCAGACTTGAACAGTATGAGGCTCTCACGCTTTAGTTGTTCTAAAGAGCGACGTGTGAGAAATTATTAACACCGTTAGGCCTTGTTTACACCTGCTTTGTAGTTCTGTCTCGGGTGGTCAGATCACTTTTTTCTGGTCAGGTGAGATAGATTGGCAATTAAACCTGGTGGTAACAATTCTTGTGTTATAGTATGTGAGCACTCACTATATACTACTGTTTTACCATATGCTGAAAAAGTTTAAAACTGTAAACATGACATTCTTCAGTATATCTTCTTTTTACGTTCTGCAGAAGATAGTAAGACAGGTTTGGAATTACATGATTTTAAGTGGTGAACTGTTCCTTTAAAAGCAGGTATATAGGGTCTTTGCAGCACTCTAAATCGGTTCGCGTGAAAAAGACCACAGAGAACATGCTGGAAAGATGGCATACCCCCATGAATTTCTGCCTCAGAGAATGCACGGCACGCCATAATGCATGTACTCAGCGATTGAACATGAAGTGCATTAAGATGGGTTTTCTACCGATAGATACCAAGCACTGTTCTGGGCATTTTACTCAATAGACGGATGACAAAACATCTCTTCCTCCCCCAGCAGAAGCGTGACCGTTCCGCCAAAGCTGCTGACAAGCAGGCAGCGTTGCAAGCGGAGGGGGGCTTTGGAAATGTGGAGCCGGGTGACGAACTCTGAGTTTCCTTTACTTTTACGAGTTCTTTACTTAGGGAAGAGTTGCTAAAGCGGTCCGGGGAGGTGGGTTTCCTGGGAGGGCGAGGGTCCGGTGGGTCAGCCATGCAGAAAGGCTCGAGTGCTGTTTTAGGAGCAAGGTCAAGCACGGGTGGTTGGGGGATTTGACAGGAAGTAAAATAGGAGCCCCATCAAGCTCTCTGCCTGACGTGACCTGTGGAGACATTTGTCTGGGAGTGTTAAGTAGATAAGGAGACTACCTGTGGTCGTGCAGCCGCTTAATGTGTGCCATCACTATTGTACGGTTTTAAATAAACATATCTAGTTCATCAAAGAAGTGTGTCACACTTACTTCAGACACCGGTCTCTGGTTGCAGTACCTCTTCGCTAAGCCCATCTCCCCTGACATTTGTTTCTAATCAAAACTCCAATTCCCCCTTTTTCCAGTTCAGAAACCTGCAATAATAGAGTTAACCTTTGAGCCAGTGTCCCCTGACTACAAGACACTGGCTTAAAGTTGAACCATACCTAGAATCAGCCTCCGGTAACCAATTTACTCAGCTCTAAGCCTGGGTTATTACTGTTGAAGGGCATTCCTTTGGTGTCCTCTCCTTTGCTTTGTGCCTCTCGACGACCGTCTTCTAAACATGTGACAGTATTGTCCTCAAATTGCGGCTTTCCAATTGCCAGCACAATCTTAAAGGAGATGGACGTGCCTTGTTAGATTGTTGTTGTGGTTTCCGACTAAGAGCTCCATTGATGAATCACTTTGGGAAATTCTTTTCAAGAGTGACTAGCCTAGTACCAGTTTGACATTTTTACTAATTCGTATGTGTAAAGCGTCTCATGGTGAAAGCTTTCATTTTTCCAATAACTTGCATCAACTGATAAAACAGGGCGCTTGGGGGCTAAGCACATGCCTTCGGATGAATATCAATTCAACCGAATAAAATCGAAGGTCCTCGATTAATTTTCTCCTGGACGGTGTAACCACCAAGAATGATTTATATGATGTTCCATTGAGATGTTGTTCATTGAAAAATGTGTATTGTCATCGTTTCCAACTGTTGTATAATAGGACTTCATTGCTCATTTAAGCGCCACAGCTTGTTTTCACAAATGCGTGCCCTCTAGAAGGGCCAGCTTGTTCGTCCGCCCAATCCCGTGTCAATCGTGTCCTTGTTTTGTTATTGAGCCCGAAGAACGGGGTCCTTTTTATTTCACTGCCTCTGAAGGCATGAGGTGGCGGCGATCCAGCGAAGGACAAAGACCTGAGGCGCTAAAAAAGGCTGGTAGGAGGCCTGTCTCCCTCCTCCTCGTTTCACAATCAGCATGTGGGCTTCAGGGTGGCTGACAGCCCAGCAAGCTGCAGCCGCTGAAATATGGAGCCTTGTGGCTTTGAAGAGAGACAAAGTCCTCTGTCTGGAAGCTCCAGACGAAAAAGTTACATGTTTACCACTAATGCTCCATTGCATGGCCTTGTTTGGCTGTAGACTGTAAACTGTATGCAAAGTTTGTGTAAATGGATGAAACTGGTTTTGTATTTGCTGGAGCAGTGTCTCTTTTAATCTCAAGCAACATGTTTCCTTACACCCGGTTCTGTGTGCGATCGTGTGTGTGCGTGTGCTGGCTGCTCCACTGGCCCACATGGAGAGCGTTAGTTAACCCGCTGCAGTCTGGGTTCTGCTCTCTGGCTTTAAACAGCTGTCTGTGCTTGCCAGCACATCCTGGCTCATTACTGCTCTCGCTCTCTCGATGTAGTAATCACTGCTCTGTGTAGGCCTAAATGGAAGGTTTGGGAGTGAGCACGCAAGCCTGTGGTCCCTAACTGGACTGCTCAGCTGGCCTTGCAATGCTCACTTAGCCCTCCAAAGCTTCATAGGCATCTAAACACAAACACAAGCGCTTGGAGAAATAAGGGTGGACACAACGCACTGAATTCACCTACAGCATGTAGGCCAGTAAACACAATGTGTCTGTGCATTTTACATTCCTAGATTTTATACAATTAGATAAGAGTCAGTGACTTGGATTTTTCAGGATGGTTCAACCTTATCTCATGGGAATTTGTAACTATTTACAGAGTTGGCTAATTCATCTGAAGTCTTGCCATGTGAATTGAAGGCGTAAGATTATTAGGAAAACGCTATACTGAAGCTCCTCCCCTTACCCCACCACTAAACTGAACGGTCAGATCTGTGAAAGGAAATCGTACTAAAATGTGTTACGTAGCTGTCATTCTGGAAGTGGAAAAAACACAACTAACACAGTAGTAATCGTTTTAGAAGTACAACGTTTGACAAGCACTTTTTAACGCATTTTATTGGTTAGATGTTTGCAAAACCCAGTAAGAAACATAAAAGGTGACTAATAATAATGAGAAAATATTGGGTTTCAGAAGGACAGCAGCACCAAGATCATACCAATTCGTAAGAATTAGCAACCTCTAAAATAGTTCAGAATTCCTGTGATATTGAGATGGATGCATCACTAAAGCAATTGCCTCTAAACAAAAAGTTGGTACTTCTTGTCCTATGGTCGCCATACTGGTTATAATATCTCCCTTTTGTTTTTCTGAGCTCTCTCTTCTTATATTGTCTCTGAGTGGGACTTAACTGAAATCAATCCTTAATAATTACCAGAATACACTGCTGAGTCTAAAAGGAAAGTTAATGTCAAGCTACTTTGAGCGGGTGAGAGGCAGAAATTGGTATAAACAAGTACATTACAGTCCATTACTGTACCATCATTGCTAATGCACATTAACTGTAAACCGTAGTGTCAAAGTGCATTTCTGGGGTGAATGGGACCCTCTAGATTTGATCCAATTGTGTTCCTTTTTATGTGTATTTTCAGAAAAGTGGTACTTGGATGTCACGTGTGAGCCATGATCTGGCATGGCAACACAGACAAGTTTTCCCTGCGATTCACCCAGTTGGGTTTTAAATTGGTCGGCATGACTACATTTCCACCTGGTACCAATCAGGAATAACTATTAGAGAGTGGCCATCCGATCTCTTTGATGGGGTCTTAGCCATATCTTACAAGGGACGTAATTGGCAAACTCTGTTTTTAATCTTTTTCTAAAATGAAAGATCGGCACAGTCCCCAGAAAATGAGGGAACGTGAGACAGTCTTTGAGACAAGAGGTGATGGAGGTTATAAAAACCAATGGTTCTTATTTCCAAAACCATGGCAGGAATGGTTAATACCCATGTAAGGTTTTATACCTGGACCCTGCAGATTGTGTACAATGGCTTGATCAATGGAAACCTTTCGTGCTGTGAGGAAAATATATTGGATCCCAAGAAGTTCAATTTAACTTCAGCCTTAAAACCCTTTTGTTTGAACACCTCCCATGACAGTAGGGCGCTAGTTACACAGCTAGAGAACAAATCCACACACAAGAGGGCGGACCGCTCATCTCCGCAGCTGTGTCCGCACGGAGACCTGACTGGGTCTCTTCTAAAGAGGGAAAACAAACTGCTTGTCAAACGACTGAGTGGCTTTTTTGTATTTTCATCTCTTTCTTTTCTCACTGCTTGTTTGTTTTTGGGCTCTGGGGCTATATAGGCCCTGGCAGAGCTGTTTGAGTTTTCTCAACTCTAACGAGCAGGAATGGAGGCTTGTTTTGTGTAGAACAGACAGAGTTGTTCACCTTGCCGCTCAGCCCTCTGCAAAACTGTCTATTGTTCCTTTTTGCTCTAAAAGCATCCAGCTCTCAAAGGCTGGGGTTTTCAAAGCTTGTCCCGCAAATTATTTTCAAGAGGGGGGAAAGAGTGAAAACAGATAGCACACCCTTGTTTGCTGGTCCACCTAACTGTTAAGCTTCTTTTGGGTGGGCATGTCTCAACAGCGACTAATGAATAATGATCATCTCCGACCAGGACAGCGCAGGTGTGTTCATTGTGCCCGTAAGCCTGTGTGGTAAAATGCTGTTGTTCTGTGGCGGTATCGATTGGCCTCCCACAAAAGAACGTTTCTTAGAGCGGTTAGAGCACAAAAACAGAGCAATCTATGGGAGAGACGATGGCACGTAGTCCTAGTCTGACACTTGATCTGTTCGGCATTACAGTGCATTACACACCCTTGCTTTTATAAGTCGGAATGTGGGAGAAAAAATAAGGGCCGCCATCTTCTTGTTTCATTAGTCATCTATTTTCACTCAAGCTGAAGAGGTACACGTATCTTCTCCTCTTATGTTTAATGATTTGGCTAATCATATTGTGACAGCCCTAGCTGGGACATTAGAATGTCAAAGCCAACGTGCAATGCCTTCACAGTGCTGATCTAAGTTTCGATAGGCTTTAGATGATTTGGTTTGTCTCGATCTCTGTTCCTGTGCCTAGTGATGCATGGGGAAGGCAGCTGACCCCAGGTGCCCTGCAGGTGTGCTGGGTAAGAGTTTACTGGAATGTGGCCTCACGCTGAGAGATTCCCATCAGCCCAACATTCCTGATTCGGGGAGTGGACAAAGGGTCTCTTCTGTGACGATGGACCCCGCTGAAGCCCCCAACCCACCATGACTGACTGTAGATTATTGGTGTGCATGGGGGAAGATGCATTTCGAAGGCAACTTGTTTCCAAAACAGACCAAGTCAAAACAGGAATCTTCTTTCAACTTTTTAAAGCGTCCGTACAATTGGAGTTGTGCTGTGACATCTCTGTTAAAAATATTTGTTATTTTCACAAAAGAAGCAAGTTGCTGTGGAATGGATGAAGATCATAGTGTGTTAAGTAGAGTAGATACCTCAGCACTTGTAAATCATCTGATAACATCTGATAAAGTTCATTAGGTCAAGGGAATACAGTTGATTTATGTATTGGTCTCCCCAGGTGTCCCCGTAGAATAAGAAATATGCATCACCTTTAAAAGCAGTTTCCTTTTCTGTAAAAATGATTTGACGTTGGGTTGACCGCCACAGCATCTAATGCCTTGAATTAGGCCTGTGACCTAATCTTCTCCGGACGTTTTGCACTTCCTACCCATAAGACCTCAGAGGTCCCTCACAGGTCAGGACCTTCAGCATGAAACCTCTCCTACGCACATCATTTTAAAACAAATTTACTTCGATTTTATTCAACACACCCTCGTAAAATAATAAAATCCCCAAATCATTCATAACGCAGATCACATCTGTAAAAACGGCACAGTGTCAATTTGAGCGGATTTACTTTAAGTTGAACCACCGCTGTTCAACATCTCTTTGTCTTGTATTTAAGCGCTGAGGTATTGGAGAAAGCCTTGTTAAAATTAGCCTCGAGCAGTTAGATTACCTGCTGTGACAACAAAAACACCTAACTTCCAACAACAAAAGAGTTCAGAGGAATGTAAGCAATGTGGGTTATGCCGCTGTTTATAGCCATTAGCCCTCAATTCCCCATTGTTGTGGAAAAAGCAGCGACGGAGTTGAAAGCGACGAAAACAGCCACACATTCATTAAGTTAATGAATAAACCATCACTTATTTGTGAAACACACTCACGATCGTGAAGACAACCATAAATAATAAATAAACCTCACTCGATCTCTCAAAACAGATGTGGCGTGTCATAAAACTGACAGTTGGAGTAAGGGAATGTAAAAAGACATCTTTCCTCCAGCCGGAGAGACTGAGAGATCAATCATATGAACCGCAGCATCATATAGCCAGGTTCTCTTGTTTTGCTGGAACTGTAAACATTTACGATAAGAATGGAGTTGTGTGCGGTACGTAAGAGATATAACCACATGATGGGCACCGCTGTGTATTTCTCTGAGGAATTAATTTAAATATTAGCTTTGGGCAAAAACAAACAGGATCGCAGAGAGATAGGCCCCCTGTAGACTGTGGACATGGGCGGCTCAGTAAAGACACAAATATTTTCGGCGATGGTTTATTTTCCTATGAGAAAACAAACAGTGAGTGGTGTTGCTACGGTGAACGGTCCTGAGTAAAGAGCGCTGGCAGTCGGCGGAATTGGAACAAAACGCTACGAGAGTTTTTCATTACTTCAGGGGCGCAGAGGGGAAGCGTGAAGCTCTTGGTTTGACCGGAGGAATAGACTCAAACACATCACAGCTTTAGCTTTTCTATTGAATGCCAATAGGCAACAGAAACACATAAATGTGTTATGTTTATGATGCATTTTTGTGCGTAGAAGTGGAAGACGGATGCCACACCTCTGATGACACTGTGGTCTGTTTTGTTTTACCAGACCGCTGGACAGTTTGTTTTAATTGAAAAAGAAAGACATTTTTTCTTACTACATCGCCGCACAGAAATGCTCTTCTCCTCTAGATTAAAACTAGCATGTAGAATTGCTTTATAAATGACTACATCCAAGTCTAAATCGTCTAATATTCTTTTTGTAATGAAAAAATATCGATTTTATGTTGCTCGGCCTATTATAACAGTAGTCTTTCACTTATACTGACACCTAGGGGTGTGGATGTAGCTTCCTAAACAAAGTTTTCTGTTACTGATGCGGTTGTTGCTTTACATGAAAAAGACTTATAGTAACATTAATAATAATCAGCATATTCCACGCTCTCAAATTTTCATCTGCTATTCTAGTCCTCTAGCAGCGGGAGGTAACACATTTCTGTGGTGGATGTTTTGTCCTCCCTTCTGGAGAAAATAAATAGAAAGTGTAACTTACCAAAATTATGGTGGTCTACGGTCAAGTGTCCGTATTTACTTGCCCGATTTAAAGCGAGCCAAAGTGAGTCACATCTAAACCCTGGTGTAAACATCTTATTACAAACAAGCTTCTCTATTTCAGGACACTAAACAGTGTCTCTTTCACAAACACAAGTGTGTATTGAGGTTGTCTGTCTCGACAGATTGTCTTTTTCACTGGCTTGGCTAGTTTCCATGGCACTTGGTCTTTGGAGGAACATTGCAAATACATCATTTAATTACATCAGTGATCTAAATCAGAGAGATGCGATAGTATCCCCATCTGGAATAAATAAACGAAAAGTGAAATATGAAAACTAGTGAGAAACGTTCTTTTCCTCTAGAGGTTTGACTTTACGAGACCTTCATTTCAAAGGAGATGCTGCATTCCTGCTGTTAACTGAGGTTACCGGTCAATTTTTAGCTGGCTTTGTTAGCTTCAGACTTTATTAAGAGCATAAACTATTTATTGGTGTGATAGGGTTTTAGGCTTTTGAACTGTATAATAAATTGCAGCTGTTAGTAAGATATCATAAATGTAGAGATATGAATTCGACCAGATTTATTAGTGATGAGACGTACAGCCCTCACAGGAACCGAATGAGAGCGATAAACTTGGGCAGATCAGTGGACTTTCTCATATCCTGTCAAAGTCAGCAGATTCACTCGAAATGTAATGAAGAGGTTGATGGGTTTGAAAACAGACAATACATGTCTTTAAACATTTAGTAAAGCTTTGTGATGGAATTATGCATCCCGGGCTCATGCTGTGTTGTAATCTAGCTTTACTCTGATCTCCAGAGGCTTTATGTGCAAGTGTGTGTGTGTGTGTGTGTGTTGCTGAGGTTGTTCTCTGTTTAAGCGCTGGCATACATACACTAGATCCTCTCCCATCAACACTTAACTGCTAACTTCTCTTCCACACTGATTATATTTGCAGATTGGATGTGTTGGCTATGCTTCAGGGTCAGACACTGAATTCCTCCATTGGCAAAGAAAGAAGAATGAATACACAGAAGAATGTATATTAATAATTTATTCACAGACTTTAGTCTTGAATTGAATTGAATATATCACACAACAGAATTGAGCTTTGCGCTGAATGTACTGTCGGTGGCGCATCTGCAAGGTTGCGCAATTATTTAACAGACAATGAATCTTTAGCCAAATTTCATCATTGTGACAGCCCTACTGTCAACAGCAATTTCATTTTAACACCATAATCATAATAAAAAATAGGAAATTATAGTATGCATTAAGAAAACAAAGCATAGTTTTGAACCATTTCTTGGATTGTCACTTTTTAAAATGCTTCATCCTTACAATGTTGCACAATGTATAAGCTTTACTTTCTTGAGCAGTTTTTTTATTTAACCCGTGCATGTTTTATTAAGAATCACCCAAAAAGTTTATTTCGGAGTTTTTTTGGGAGGGTATCTATCCGCACCCAGCAGGAGTTCAGGCTATAAACTGAGATAATTTAGCTGTATGTGCTTTAATACCTTGAGTAAATCAGCCTCCCGTTTTAATGAGAACTGCTGAAAGTGACACTTGACTGACAAGAGGAGATAATGGAGCGGGAGGAGCTTTGAAGCTGTGCTGACGGCTGCGTGACGAGTGTCTGGGCACCCTGTTAGTGAGCTGGGTGACTTCTGACCTCGCAGCCCAAACGCAAGCATAGCTGAGCGTCACCGGGCGACCTGTGACTAGCGACCCCCTCTGGTATTTGTGCTCACGAAAACAAACATGGTGGTTTAGTGTTAGTAATGTCAAACTCATGTATAAAAGAAGGGTTTTCTTTGATTGTTTGGCACAAATGGGAATACTTTATAACATAGAACAGGACATTCGTTTCAAATAAACATTTCTTATCCTTTATCATACATTCGTTTCATTTCATTGAATAGTAGCCTTGTAAGAAATAATCTCCAGTCATCTGGTTATCATTGTGAAATAAACCCCCTTAAGATAATACAAGACCCCTCTGCTTTACGTTAGAGTCCTGATAAACCTGTCAAGGTTCATTTTGCCTTATTTGTAATAAGAAATAGCTTATTTCTTATTTATTCAGTTCTAGATTAATAGCAGTTGGTGCAGTACATACAAAAATATCATTTGTTAATATTGGTTGCAGATGTTTGCTTTTAAAAGAGTCATTCCCTTTTTGTTATCCCTGTGATGTTATTATGCAGGTACTTGTTTTTTTGTTTATTCGGGGTGTGTTAGTATTACAGCTTTACGCTAGGTAAAATAAATACAGTCTGTCATTTGCCTTCACTGACATTTCCATGAAGACAAAGATTATGAGACATGCTGAAATTGTTTGACATTGTAGTGACATACATGTTAGATAGTTTAGGGATTCTGCACATACCAGCTGCTGACTGGCTGATAGTTCACGTCCACATCCGACCAGCAACCCCTGCGACCTTGCTTAGATCCAGTTTCCCAGTTTTGCCACTGGAACAACAGTTTACATCCCTCATCCCCTTATGTTTGCTTGCTTCTCCAGATGACCACCTCTAAGATGTTTATAAGCTACAGTAACTTACAGCCGGCTCGATGACAGCAACATAGATTGTGTCTTTCTCTGTGTGTCTGCGTGCCTTAGGGACTTGTTGAGCGCTCATCTTTGACAAGCAGACATGTTTTTAACGTCAGGTAGGTTTAAATAATTACCTTTCCAGATCCAGGGACATGGGAAGCGTGCTGTTAAAAGAACAGTTTACCCGTAAAGGAAAGTTTTGGCTAGAGGTCGTCCGATATGGGTTTTTCTCTGGCCAATGCCGATTTTTAGAAATCAGGACAATCGATAGGCAGTATATGAGGCCGATTTTCTTTTTTCCACCTTAATGTCATAAAATCTAAATAAGTAATAAGTAATGATACAGAGTCCAAAGCAGTGACGAAAAACGTATTTGTGGTACTTTTGTCTGAATATCGCCATATACTTGCTTTGTTTGATATATGGAAGAATCGAAAGTAAAGAACTAGGAGCTTTTCCTGAAGGATTGTAGTTTTTAACACAGCAAGACCGACCCATCATGGTTATATTCCGTTATCAAACAAGAAAAACAAAACACTGCATTGAACACACTAGCAGCCATCCTCCCAGGATCGGTGTCACAGAGTGACGTAACTTCACATTCCCTATTAAAGATTTTGTATTCTAAAATATTTAGGGCTATTTTAATTTCGAATAATAAAGATTTAAGGATCACATCAAAACTTTATTGTTTTCCCTCTGAGGCTTATGAACTACTTTATTGATACTTTAACGGTGCACTTTAGATCCTTTATATGTTAGTGATTGTAAACCTTATCAAATTTATTTAGGTGTTCCACGGAAAAAAATAACAGCATACAGCTTAGGAGCCATGAACGAAGGCTAAATAATAACACTTATTGGGTGAACTTTACCTTTAAGCGGCTGGTCCTTGTGCCAGGCCATTTGCACAGCTTTAGCTAGAACTGCTCATCCAAACATATGAAGAGAATCCACCAGAAGCTTCCTGTGTGGCAACATCTCTCTTAATTAGAATTTTAATGACCTTAATCAGTTGTTCTTGGAAATATGCTGTTGCTTTACTCCTGCCAGCTCCCATTAAATCCCTCCTAATCCCTACGGCCAAGCCTGCACGCAGCTAATTCTTCCTGCATCTTTTATCTCTAGATAAGACATGGAAATTGATTCATCTTCTTTCACTGCGTAGAGTATTAAGCAGATTATTATTGTTGTGATAATTACTTGGCTGTGCCACTTGCCACTTTTCTTCTGCATGGTGAGTGGGTTTTTAATAGATCAGAATTCGCTTTTCGCCCCTACCGTGTCTCAATCAGAGTGAGACGAATCCCAAGAGTTATTTAATAAAAGAATGAAAAGCAAGTTTAATTGCCAGGTGTTGGTGTTAGAAAAGAGCCTTACAAGTCGTTCTGTGTTTTATCTTTAATTAAACGTATTGATCTTTCAGGTCATTCAACAGTGAGAGAAAAGAAAACAGTGTTATCTTTCTTCTCCATTCAAGACGTCAAAATGAAGAAAACCTATGGCCTGTTTTGAAACAAACTACGATTGCTCCTAATGTGGTGTTTATTTATTTTCTTGTAAACATGCCAACAGTTTTTGTCTGGCATCATGGATCAGAGGGTTTAGTTTTTCCCACAGACCAGAAGGAACATATTTAGTTTGTTCGGTTCATTTGAAATGTATGTATCAAATGGAGACAGTGTCGACCTCACTCAGAGTTCCGAAATCCCCTCTCAGTGTAGGGAAGACGGCATGCGGCTTAATGTTTCAGAGGCGTTTCCAGCGCGAACAGGTGACTTTGAGTTCTAACACCTTGTCCAGAAGCTCCCAGAATCACTCGCAAGGCAGCAGCTGTCGCTTGTTCACACCGTGCTGCGGTTGTGTCTGACCCCTCTAAATCCAGCCCGCGACGTCTCATTTGTACAGCGGTCCGAACACAAAAGGATAACCCGTTGACGGTGGTTGATTTGTTAGGTGCGAGAGAAAGACTGAGACAGCCCATTTCCTTTAGAAATAGAGAAAACTTTTCTCAACTCCTGCATTGTGATTGGCCGAGAGCAGCGTTGCCCTGAATGGCCCTTCAGTATGCCGTATGGGACGATTCTTTATAAAGTGGGTATGTAACTCAAAATTTTCAAAGGATGTTTCCATTTTTCTTTTTTACTCAGCGTGTTCAGTGAGGTTTTCTCTGGTATGCTGACATTAGTCACTGTTCCAGGTCTGTTGCAAAACATGCCAGGTTCATGATGAAATATTTGTGTTGGGATTGTTTTTTTATGTTGAAATGCTCTTGAGTTTGTATCAACGAATTAGAAACATATGGCCCCTAAAACGTAGTCGAAAACAAATGTTCGCATTCAGCTGTCACTGGGTACCTACTTTTATGGGGTAATAATTTACAAAATAATGGGAGCTGGGTGCTAATATCTGGCATCTCTTACTAAAATAACTCACTATAGCACCTGAGGCAACACCGAAGGAATTTACAAAGGTGAAGTAGAGGACCACCCAAAGGCAGGACCCCACCTGTACCATGGAACTTGTACTGGTCAGATCATAGTGTACCTGGAGGAGCTACTTTGTCTTGTCAACCCCACTGTTAGACCTCCCCTGACCCCATTTAATTGGTCCGGACACGTATCCCTTTGAACACGATTTTCACCACGTTTCCTGCAATCCCATGTCACTTAATTCCATCCAGACAGGCGAGCCGATCGAACGTGCCGAAGCCAGGATCCTGCTTCCAAAGTGCAGCTGACCCTTGACCTCAAGGGTAGAAGTTTCAGATGATGTTCCAGGAGACATCTCATTCTCAAAGAGGATATAGATGGAGCCGCTCGCCAATGTTGACTTGTCGGGACTGAGCTTGCAGGGTTATGGAAACTCACAGCTGCTTGATTTGGGCCTTTGATGTGATTTTGTTGTGTTAAAAGCCTTGTCAGAGCTTCTTGCATATACGTTTCAGAGAACAGTAGGAGGGCGAGCGACACCGGGAAGCTTTAGTCACTTTGAGTTTAATTTGCTTTTTATAAGTGGCTATTTAAATGTTGCCACCGAGTCTGGGTGACATCATATCAAAGAAGGCGCAGAAATATGAAAAGATGAGTGATGTTTACGACGCTGTTTGCAGTAGATACATATGGTGGTGTTTACGGTCGACATCTGTGAGGTGAACATCAAAAGTCAGCTATTAGTCTGGCTTCACAGTTTAGGAATATCTCTAATAGAGCTGTTATTTCAAGACTTTGGTTAGCTATTCTCAAACATTAATCATTAGCTATTTTAGTAGAATTTATGAATCTCATCACTTAGTGGGTTAATCCTTGGGAAGGGCAGAACCGCAGTGTAAACGCTTAACGCTTGGCGTAATTCGTATAGGTGTTGATTTTATATGAAACAGCTGAATCGTACGTGTTGAAAGAAATCATATGCATTATTTCTCCAGCGGTTGTGAAATGTACTTAACGTATATTTGAAATAAATAGCAGCTAAAATATATTTGTCCAGTGGGAAGGTCTTCACACTTTTAGTCTTTTCCTTCTACAATTATTAGACTATGATGTGTCTATTGTCTTTTCATCACCCAATGCTCTCAACAGTTGTATTTTGTTTGAGGCCACAGCATATCTTTTAGAGTGCTGATAGCCTTTGTGCAAGCGTTCTGTTACCCATAAAAGAAAACTTCACCCATGTAGTGTAAAACAAGTTTGGGAGTTATGCCAAAAACAACACGTTCCCAAACTGCGAGGTGCCCCGAGAGTCATGTAAAAAGTGTAAATTAACACCTCAGTTCGCGGCTTTCTTTACCCCAGAATGTACTTCCTTTTCACCCTCTCATTTCTAAACGTGCCTGTACTACTATCCACAAATCTCATCAACTTAAGGTTAATGTATCATGATTGTTTAGGCCGGACCATCTCAGGACACCACGGTCTTTTCCAAAGCCCTCTACACTGGCTGCCGTAGACTTATCTGGTTGATCCACTGCCCAGAGTCAGAAACTGAGAGCCTCATGCTTAATTGAGAGAACGTGGAAGTTTACTGGCCCTGTCACTTCTTATAACTCAAGCTGGGTGATCCCAGACTCCACAGCTCTCCCTGTATCTCTCTCTCTCCACCTCAGGGGGTGTTCTTTGGTGTAGACACTTTGAATGGGACCCATATATGATCTTGGACAGCTGGGGTCCAGATGTTTCCTAGCTAAATGGATGTGACAGGTTCTATCAGTCTTGAGTTTGATTGACTAGCAACCTTGCAGACTCTCTCTCTCATCTCTCTTGTCTTTGTGGGTACTTTGTTTCATTCCAAATTGATTGTTTTTTCCTGTGTTGTTTTTTAAATGCAATTAGGACTCTAATTAGTCCACCTTCATGCCGAATTTGTCTAAATTAGTTTGTGGATAAACAGGGTTTCTTGGTCCAGTCCAGGTATACAGGTCTGGTGTGGCTAATGCATGCTGATCATTTTAAAATGACCGTAACTAATGCGGACCAGGTTGATCGGCGATCAAGCAAAAGCCTCAAGTGCTATCAGAAAGTGACGTGTTTTTCTTGCCACTTTATTTCAGACGTTAAATAAATGATCCAAATACTTCAAGGGTTGCGAGCTATTGAAAAGCAGAGCATTCACGCATTTTGAAAGAGCAGGTGGTTCTCATTTCGTGTACAAAACAGAACATCTGTGGTTGGAGCACATTCAAGCACCTAATCCTCCCCCCTAGCACCCCCTCCAACCAGGACCAACACCCTTTTGTTTCATCTCTGTTGTGCTTCTAAACATCATTATGATTACACAATGGTATGTGACAGAATTAAAAAAGATAACGCATTTTGGACACGTAGAGGTCTCGTGGAAACATTGAATCGTTCCGAAATAATGACACCGCTCATTATGAACCTCTTGGTGGAAACGTTGTTTGTTGCAAGACTTTGATATCATAGGGCGGAGGCCCAGATCTCTTTGCCCTGGGAGATTTGTTATTTTACAATGCCCTCTTACCGTTTAATGATGTCTTTCAATGTGTTGCGTTACAAAGAAGTAAATCCTAGTTTGGCAGTCTGTTTAGCTATGACCAACGGGACTTAGATATACATTCTCGATATCCAAAAGAGACACAGAAACTTGCATTGCGTGTTGAGTTTAGCAATTGTTCAAAGGTATGTGCTGGAGTGCCGGGTTTATAGATTTGCATATTTCCCCAAACGCCTTAATTGATCCCTTCTTGAATTTCTTTTGATGCAATATCTCGGCATTCACTCCATCTCTATTACTTGAGCGCCTCATTCACAGTCCACAAGAGAGGTTTCTGATTGGCCTGTCTGTTTCACTGTAAGCAGGATCAAAAGATGAAGGTTTCAGGGTGACCCACAATGCTTTCACAGGGTAAATCCTTCATGACAATTCCTTCGACATCCCTTACATACCTCGTTTCCTTACCCTGGATTAGTAATGCTCGTGAGATGGCGTTTCACTGGAGGGAGCTCTGTGTTACGAAAATATTAACACGTCACCACGTCTAAGCTTTTCTTTTGATTGTGATCAGGAGCAGGTGTTAGGGAGCAACTTGAGAAAACCGAGAGCCCGCCACCTCCTCCGACTACATGATGGAAGCCTGTTCATGTGATTTATGAGCTAGAAAGGCTCATGTTTGAACAATATACACTCTCTTTCTTAGATAACCTGTCTCAAAGCAGTGTACATGAGGGTCTCACAACACGTGCCGGATGGAAATCGAGGTTAGCTGAACATTTCCAGACTTGAAAATAGCACAGTACTGTTTGCTAGGCTATATATGTAAGAAAGTAAAACAGGGCTGGCGTTTAGTAGCAGCAATTACCAGACTTTAAATGCTGGAGCTTATTACTTTTCATGAGTGAACGGAATACTGCCTGCCAACCTCTCTGCCACCCACCCCCTCCCTTTGGAAACCCCTGAATCTGATTTATTAATTGCTAGATATGGCTTGCACAAACATCGGGCGGCTCTGTATAAACAATTTTAAATTAATAACGGCCTACGTTCATTGAAACCCTGCTATTACAACCCCCTCACCTCTCTTTGCATTTCAGTTTCCTCCTGACTGAAACACTAGATAGCTGCTGCAGAAATCTGTCAAGACTGATTTACCGTCACTGTGAAATTGCTTATATCCTGGTGTATTTACAGCAGTCATTGTGTGCTACACTGGCATTTTAGGTGAGCTTTAGTTTCACTCCCGCATCGAGCAGTGATGTTCATGTCATGCAATGTCAACAAAGAGACTTTTTCGTCAATTTCTCTGCACAACCCCATCATTCAAACACGGCCTTGGCGTTTTCCTCAAAGGACGTCAGCTAAGCCCCGACGATTAAAGTGCTAGATCATGTCAATCAGATGTAAGGTTCTCGAATTTTCCTGTCACATCCTGTTCGCCCAGTGCCTAGCTGTTGTCTCAAAGCTCGGAGGACCGCTTATCAAAACCTGTCTCTGGTGGGCTTCATTTTCTGGTATTGTTTTCTGCGTAGCATCTGTTGTCACAGGAGCATTTCCCAATACCCCTCTGCCATTAAAAGTTTATGAAAACCAAGTTCTGGTCTGTAAGACAATCAGACAGCGATCAACTGTTATCTGTGATGAGTTCCCCAGTGGTATTGCATTCTCAAACACGAGTTCTCAGAAAGGAGGGCACTGAATTCTAAAACCAAATTTACTAGATTTTGGACCCAAGTGAATTCTGAGTTTGTGCGGGTTGCATCTAATATCGTTGAGGTAACACATTATTCTTCTGGATTGAGTAATCACTGAATACTTTTGTTTGATTGGGTGGCAGAGACGTTGGCACCATGTATTCGTATGGTGTATTAAAACTTTGGCTTACGAACTGAGAACACCTTCCTCTTATAAATGGATGTATTTACCTTTAGAGCTGGCCTAATGAGCAGGAGGAGAGCCCAGAGATGTGTTGACGTCAACACTAATTCAAACAGCATGTAAGGTAGGGAAAGCAGCCACGCGGTCCTGAAGGGAGTTCAGTTAAAGTCACTGGTCTCAACAGGAGTACGGTTCAGCAGGAGTGAGCCGCAGACTTCTGGGCTGAAGAGACTGATTTGCACTTCACCACTCAATTTGGCTAGAACTTTTTACATCAATTGTATATTTAAAAAAAATCCCAAATCGCACCATTAAAGGAGCACTTTTGACAAAATAATTAATCAGTAAAGGCGCTCTACTTTCCTTCACCCTTGTCAAAGACAAATAAAGCTTCTATGGAGTAAAGGCGTGGGAGTTTCCATTTGGGACAATTAGCTGTGCTAATGAAGCTCTCTGTTTGTTTGCTACAGTGTTTGCATAATTTACAGGTCATTAATACTGCACTATGTGCATGGGATTGTGCAGTAAATCGGGGCGCTTTGATGTCAGTATCTTGATAAAGTCTTGCCACTTGGCTTGTTTGGAATGGAAATTTTAAATGATCTCTCGCACACTTGTTTTTCTGGCATCACAGCGTTGGTTATTTTACCGTTACATACTTGCTTCATATCCACCAAAGTGAATGGGAAATTAATGAGGGCAGTACGCTTGTGAGTGTGTGAAAAGTATATCCTTAATGTGGTTTGTGAACTTACCGTCTTGTTTGTGGATTTTACGGTCTCGGTGAGCTGCTTTAATTGCTAGACCTCTCGCTGTGCTGTAGGCCAAACAGACAGACCTTTTCCTGCCAGCTCATCACATCCTTCCGGAATTAAAAAAAGCACTGAACGTATGTGCAAAGGGCAAGAGAAGCCATCCACCGATGTGATTCATGACTCGGGCCTTTGCGTCTGCCTGCCTCTCCAGGCTCCAATTTAGCAGGCAGGACTTCCGCCCCTCGCTCACCTCCGAATCAGACCAATCAAAGCTTGTTTTATCAGTAAGCTTCTTTAGATTGACAGGTTACGCTTGTTTTGAAACCTTGCGCTTTAAAAGGACTAATGTATTCCTTTAATGAGCCCTGACTAGTATACTCGCCTACTCCCAGTTGCTTACACAGCACTTCTCCTGGATTGGATGGCTTGTTTTGCTACTCAGTTTTCAGCCCCCTGGGGTGGCTGACACGAGCCGAGGAACGCTGCCAGACCTCCACCAGGTAGTCCAGAGAGAGAGAAGATTTAGACTTGCCTCATGTGCTTTTCTGATAAACAAGAAATGGTGTAATCTTCGAATTTACAAACATTAGCTAAGTAAATTTAATCTAGGAATTTAGTGAAGTTTGTGGAGACCGGGGCAGGGTGCCAAGGTACATACAACACCACAGGCTGTTGGCCACACACTATCATGTAAGGGGTATTGGTAATCCAGTGATCAAAAAACTACACAAATCCCTTCAACCTCATCCAATTGTTTTGAATGAAAGCTCTAAACTAACAACCATTTACATTTTATTGTTTATTGAAATAATCAGGTATTACAATTTATTTTATAATATAAAATAGCATAAAAGAGATTTATAGTTTGTTTTCTACATATTTGCCGTCATAATATATCACACATTTGCATATTAATCTGTCAACTACCCATTTACAAAATTTCCACTCAACAGCTACAAAAAAGCCTTTTGGGGAACATATAACATGCATTTTATTCATGGGAATATGCTTCTCGCTTGTTTGGAATATTTTCACATTGATTTTTAAATACCATTAGAAATTCATGCATTTGACATCAACATTACTTCCCAACCTTTAAAGCCAGACACACACCCCTCTCCTCACCTTCTAGTCAGCCCCTTTGAGTCACATGCCCGCCTCAGGGTCATTGTATTTTCAAATGTGCTCTCAACAAAAATCTTATGGGAGTGTGGGCACAGATGCCATTGAATATCATTCCAAACTTTCGATTGGTTGTGAGCCAAGTGACCACGGGGGATGTCTCGCAGATGTGCATGGGGTTTTCTCTGTTGTGCCATCTTCCCACAACTCTCTCTCCACCTGCAACTTTTTTAACATAATTTTACCATTAACACTTGGTGTGAAGCAGGTCAAGTGACGCCTTTGCACAGGGTTCAATACGTTGCGCGACCTAAATTAGATTCATCTTTTAGAAATCCTGAAGACAATCCACAGTGAAAGATAAAACCCTGGTGGTTTGAGCATAGACAGCCCCAAAGATCTGGCAACTTTAATTGGCTTCCGGCAACTTGATTACCTGTCGTATCTTAATTGACCTGCCTTCTGGATTGGGCAGATGTAATGGGTCACAGATGTTGCAAGAGACCCAGTTGACACCAAAAACTATCCCTTCTTTGCATGAAGAACAAACATATGGTCAGGGAGCTTCAATTATATGAAGATATACATTGTCAGTACAAGCCCCCTATCGACAATCCATGTCCCAAAGGGAGCAGGAACTAATTTCAAAGCTATAAAAAGACTAAGATAATCATTCAAGCATGATCCAGCACTTTTGATGTGCTAGCAGGTCGAAAGCTCTTTGATAAACACATTTTAGGCCATATAGAAGCTGTTGCGAGTGCCACAGAGCAGCTATGTTGTTATTTAGATGTTATTGAAACCATACTCGACCTGTCTGAGCCTGAGTAAAAGCAGAAAGGTTTTCCTGTGTTTCTTGGTGTTTGGGAACAATAATTCATGTAGGACATTTTGATGAGGTAAGCTCAAAGCTAGAGTCCTGCATCTTACTCGGAGTGGGACTCTTTAAATACGCTGCGGTGCCAAATTACAAAAGACGATCCACAGTCTGATGATTTATTTCAGCTTACGCCCTGTCCAGTTCAAAGCCACCACGTCCAAAAGAAAGGAGACGGTTATAAAACATATTTTACTGTTGGGCATGTCTTTCCCATCATCCTCCAGGTTTTCCAATAATCTCACTGTCAGGTGCTTCATTCCCATAAGGAGGCTGAAGCTTCACTTGTCTCAGCCAATTTATTAAGATCATAGAAGAATGAAAAGGAGTTTGTGCTCCTCTGAGAGCCTGTTAGCAAGACCACTGGTCTTGAAGTCTTAAAGTCCTTATGCTAAGTATTGATCCAGCAGATCTTAAAAACTCGGCCAATTAAAATGGTCCTATCTGGACACCTGGGGTCGTAGATGTAGGAAGTGGAAAGTGTATCTCCAGAACTAGTTTGCATTTCTCTATCGATTTTAAGGTCCATATGTCTCTCTTACATGAAGGCAACTGTGGCGCTGCTATTCTCATGAAGGCAAAAAACTTTTCCAGCTGTCCAGCTTAGATTCTACATTTGTTCAGCTATTGCCCAGCAGTATTTAAAGGTACTTAAAAAAATACTTCACCCAAAAATGTAAATTCTGTCATCATTTGCTCACCTTCGAGTTGTTCCAAAAGTGTATAACTGTCTTTGTTCTGATTAGGAATAATGCTTTTAACCATACATTGACATACTTTCTCTGTGTTCATCCGAATAAACACATTTGGAATGCTCGAATGTGAGTCAATGATGACAGAACTTTCATTTTTGGGTGAAGTATGACTTTAATAAGTGTCTCTCTGGCAGAACTAAACATTGTATCATACTGTAGGGTTTCCGTTAAACAGAAGTTTGAGCTGGAAAACTGTATATTTTACTTTGATTTTGAGTTGTCATGACAGCATTATTGTTGATATACTATGACTAGATCTGTTTCCTCTCATGAAGGGCTGTAATGGAGTCATACTGTATATTACATATCACGAAAGCATTTTGTTACACCGCCCCACCATGGTGCATAGCCATCACAACTGCAAATGCTCATTTTATTGTAATCACTAATCTTTGGTTTTTATTTGGCAGCAGCCAGTTTTGAGAATAATTATTGATGAAATGTTGTTCAGAACAACAAGCTGTACACATCCCACTGCAGCTTTTTGTGTTTGATAACACAAAAGAAAAAATGTTGGAACTGTACACTGTAGTGATTTGAAACACAAGATGTGTGTTTAGTCATTTTTTGGTGATTTTTGTATTTGTCGTTTTAAATTTATTTTTCCTTTTTTTACTTACCTTTACGGAGGTTAAAGCCAAATGACATCAAACCTACATTGGCCACGAAATTCTACCTGATAGCTCAACTTATAATAAACAGTATAAGCTTAACATTGTGACTCAGGGTAAGTAGACAGTTATCTTATTATATATTATATTTTGTTATATAAAAAACGACAGTAATACATAATAATAAATAATAGTACATTCAAGCTCATTTGGTCAAAAGGTATCTTTCCTGCTTACTGTTAATGCTCCATACGCTATAGAACTTTAATTTCTTTTTATTTTACTTTAAAGGTGTATGGTTTAAAGACATCTTTAAAGTTGCACCAAAAACCATATGACTTAACAAGGAAATTTGTGCTTCCTGTCAGTTTATGTCCTCATTTCCTTTCTCAAATCACTTCTCCTTCCTTCTTGGTTTGTGCGTGTGGGACGGGGTCCTGAGGGAAGGTGTCGGACAGGTCAAGATGAGAGGCTCCGTTGGGACATCAGGGCTGATGAGAACCAGGCGGCTTCAGACAAACATTTTCATCCTGCATGTCAAGGCCACCAGGGCACTAAGACACAGGGCGCAGGGTGCACATCTGTGATATAGACTAGAGGAGCTTGAGCATTTTAAGTGTTACTTAGTTTTCGACATTGACAGGCAAGAGACGTCTTGAGAAACATGTGAAGTGATTGAAGTGGTAAGAAATGCGCCCTTTCTGGATACCGTGACGTTTACAGAACTCCATGAAAGTTTAATGTCTGCTTAATGTCTACGTTTGTGTTAACCACATGGGGGGCAGGGATTCTAACCGCATACGATTGTTTCAGATCTGTTGGCCAGGGGCTGTGCTGAAATCACTGCATGGAAGCTCATATTCTTTTTTCTATTCTTTCTCTGAGGCCAAAAAAATGAATGTGCCTCCTAAATCTGGGTAATATGGGTCCCCTAGAGCAGCAGTAAGGACGGAAAATAATGCTGTGGACTAATACCACAGCAGTTAATTACACAAATGTGCTTTTGCTGTTCGGCCAACGGCATGCTAAAGCTATGTTTTAATGTTATACAGACCCAACATCAAACTGTGCGTCAAATATTTGGTTTGGTAATTGTTGAATACATCTTTGCAACATATTTGTGCCTCTCAAGCTTTTTTCTTCTTTTTTCTTCCTCTAACCGTGTACCTTCAAAATGCATGGCAGATATATCTGACTTGACATTGAAAACCGGCTCTCATGAATTTCATATTTTGTTGCGGCCCAACAATTCTTCTTTTTTTCATCTCTTTGTTATAAGGCTTTAATCATTCATACCTAAGGACCTTTAAGGGAAGCCCAACCTCAGAACCAAGGGTCTGGGGTACCGCAGCTTTCCGTCATGCCTTAAGAAGCGCACAGCGGATTTTTATATTAAACGTTTAAAGAGAGGCATGCTGATTGAATCAATATGACGTTGACCAGTGACAGATGGTGGAGGTGATATTAAACTGGGCAGAACCTCCCCTAATCCAGTATGCATGTACCTTTCTTTCCACATGTGAGTATATAAAACCATCTCTGCAGTAGATAAATCTGGCACCCAAAGCGGGCTGCATTCTTCCAGTTCCTCATCAGTGAGATATTGTTTGGCACTGGAAAACCACGCCAACAATTGGTCCCCATCAAAAGTAAAACAGCAACAAAAGTCTTAATTGCTGCAGGTGTGTGACAACTCGAATTAGCATCTTTAAGAGCGTTTGATATGAATTGTTCCAAGGTTTCCCATTGCACACTATCAGGTTATGAGAGAAATTCACAGTCTGGAATTACCTGTGTCGTGGGTCAATGCCAAAAAAGACAAAAAGTTTATATTTCCCATTTTGATTTTCATTCACCAGACATCGCACCACCCAACATCAATTCAGCCTTTTTTATTACAAATTGTTAATTAAAACTCTCCATGTGTCCAAAACTGTCCAGATGTTGTCAGCCAACAATATCCAAAAACCCCACCTTCCCTTTTTTTAATATCCTTTGTCACAAAGTGGGCATTTTCATGGTCTCATAGTTCCACAGAACACATCACAGAAGGCTTTCAAACTCGCACATAATAAAGATGGTGTGAGTGGAGATGCCGCGTCGCCAAAAGCATTTGCAATGGCTCGTTCCAGCCAGCCAAAGTGAACACAGAGCTTCACATGACGTCTCACAAGAGGAACACTATTTTGGGCATCCGAGCCTTTTCTGGCCTTTGGAGACCCACTGAGCTCAGACTATGGCATTGTGTCAAAGTTTAGTACTATCATCTGCTCTGAGCAGCAATCAGCCACATTAGCTTTCACAGCGAAACGGATCCCGTCATGAGCAGTGTCATGCAGAAGCTCAGTGGTTGGCAGACGACTTTTATGAGGTATTAGGCTACAATGTAAAGAAAACTACAATGGTACAAGTTCATTTTCAGAAATTAGGCATGATAACTATGACAGACATATAGTATATTGAAGGCAGTGCAACAGAGCTGAATGAAAGCACAAGCCTTCCATTGCTGACTTTATACTTGGTCGATAGCTCACACAAAAATAAAAAAACTGTCATCAACTGTACATTGTAACATTTATTCACCCTCATTTTCTTTTCTTTTATTATTTACATGCAGGATGTGTTTTTGTATTATGCTTAGAGTGTATGCTGCATATGCATTACCTATGGAAAACCGGTAACTGTGAATGATTAAGAATAGAAAAGCTCTTCTGTTTCCAACATAACAGGGGCAAACTGGTTCGTAAGTACAGTCAGAATCTTCAAAGGATTCATTATTGGTTTAATTAGGTTTTGTTATAGGCACAGTTCCTAAGACTTCTAGCCCATTTGTGGCTGCAGATAAATCAGGGTCCCTGGTTTTCATTAAAACTTTGCCATGGTATCCTTACCTGCAGGCTCAAATCTATGGAGAAGCTGGCTCCTCTGCCCAGATCTGACTCCATGCGTAACCATGGGTTCAGAGTTCTCATGTGTTTCTTTGTGGGTGTCTTTGTGCCTGAGGGCGGCATGCTGCTTATTGTAAGCTTCTTTTGTTTAGTGAATCTAAAGAATTATCAAGAGTAGTCTTTCTGACGCTGTCCCGAGAAACACTTCAATCATTTGACCATTAGCCCAGTTCATTATGTTCATGCCCCATGTGCAGACCCAGGGCCTGAGTTAGCAGATATCCACCCACCCTGATGAGTTCTCTGGTTGAGTGGCCAGAGGTTACCCCCATCCCTGACTTCATACCCTCGCATGTATCACCTCAAATTTGATTCCCAGATGCCTGCAGTCTCTGTAGGTTGGATCCTAGATAGCGTCATGCCGTACTAGATCCACCTCCCACTGCTGCTAAGTTGGACCGGCTTTAACTGTCTATTAAGAGAGATAGAGGTAGTTAGGATAAGGGATAAGAGGTGTAACGTAGGAACCAACCCAAACCAGGTCCAGACTACGTGCCTATAGGCAAGAGACCAGGGCGCCACATCTCCAGCAGACACAACCACAGAACGACCTTCCAGCTGTATGGCATGTAAACACCTTGACTGGGGTAACCAGGGGCTGAAACAGAAGACTGAAGCGTCCCTTTGTATTCCTAATGCAGCCACTGATTTTGTTGTGTTAGGTTTTTTGTTTCATTCGGAGGTACTGATAGCATCATTTGGAGCAGCTCCAGCACAAATGCATCCCTCTCGCTTCGGCTCCCTCTCTCTCACTCTCCAAACACATATTTTAGAAATTGTTGTGGGTACACCCTCTCATTCTGCTACTTTAATGCGTCCAGAGAAAGACTAATGACCAGGCCTTTATGTATAATCGCCATCATTTACCAAAGTCGTATCCACTAGGGATGCTGCCTCATGGAATGCTGTGCTATTCTTACTGGTGTCATCCATCAAACGGCTTGGCAGCTTTTGGCTTATTGCTCTTCACAATACTCCGGGACTACACAGTCCCCGGGAAAGGCTAAATGCCGTGAGCAGAAGTCCTGTGACTGGGGCTCCAGGTCTCAGTGTGCATGCAGAAGCCCTGAGATTGATGGAATGTACGGCTTTAATTGACTTAAGATGCACTTTTGCAGAGGTCTGACTGGGTTATGCTGGACAGGTTAAGTGGGATTGTAGCCACAGACCAATAATGGAATGAAGCCACATTCACTTTGATTTACACATATACACACACACACACACATCCATGAGGTCTTCAAATTGTTTTTCTTGACCTGTTGGCAGAAAAGTTCCCCTGGCCATGGCTACAAAGGCTCTAACTTTTAGATTCAGGTGGTCCAAGCGACACAGTGTTGACCTCCAGTTAAGGTCACCAGTACTGGGAGACACCAGACTCCACGATGGCCCTTAGGCAGGGGCTTATTTTCAGGGGAGGACCTGCTGTAAATCTTTCACCCCCCCACACACACAACCCAGCACCTGAACACTCCAAGCCACACCACCCACCTCTGCTGCCCAGTGCCACATTTCATGTAGAACAGTTTGGACTTTTACACACCCCAGGCACAGCTGGAGATGTGGAGTTCAGCGAACAGGGCACCGATTTATTTATTTCGATTTCCCGTAAAAGCTTTTGTGATGTTTTGATTGGCACCTTCCGCTCTCAGGTCTGTATTCAGAGCTGATTACTCATCACTTGGAGAAGAAACAACTTGTGGATGTCTGTTCCAGCAGGAGTGTGTGGACAGACTGACAGGGTGTGTGATTGATGGGGTGGAGAGAACTGGACAATAGAGGCAGCGGTTGAGCTTGGGGTTTTAACTGTGGGTTGGAGGTGTTGAGAGATTCGGTTGACTACACTAACGGGATAATGGCTGTTGACCACCCCGGCCCAGGTCCCCCTCCGTTCGTGCACACCCAATGCACATTTTTCTTAGCTTGTTCTGCTCCATAAAATTATCGGTCCACTGTCGGGGTCTGTAATTTGGCTAATGTGTAGCTCAAGGGAAGATGTGACCTCAGACCAACTGTTGAGGCAGAAGTTGGCCCTGAAGTAAGAACAGTTTGGGTGTTAAAATGTGTTATTGTTGGTCAAACTGTTGCATAAAGAAAATAAATTTCGTTACGCTGTACATCACAAGTGCAAGGTACATTGCATACTTCCTAAAACCCACACACTCATACAGTACACGGTCGCACACAATTGTGTCAAACGTGAGGCACCTTACAGCACAAATCATCCCAATCATTGGAGACCCACTGACTCTAATCTTGCTCCTAATGAGACAGGGCAGAATGGCTCAATTTTCCAATGGCCTGGAAAGCCTCCGAAAATGAGCCGAGTGTTTCCTTGGCACAGACTCTCATTATGTCTGCTCGAGAGAAGAGAGAGAGGGGCAGTGCTTTGAAAGAGCCATACTGCCTTCCAGGGATGGCCCGACAGCGAGCCTGTAAGCATGCTGGTATTTTAATTACATCCAGTCATGCTTCATTTCTCCTTGAATATAATGTCCCCAACGAAAAAACAGACACGCTTTCATTATTGATAGGGCCATAAGAATAAGGCAGCTATAATGAGTCCATTGTCCACTTTAGCTGTATTCAGACGCAGTCTTGTTAGTGATGTTTGTAGCTATAGACACAAGTAGAGTCTTTTCATCATTTCCATTAAAAGCCACCCTTGAATTTTCCTTAACATAACCATTAGATATCAGAACTTCTTCCTAATAAAAGGATCTTGCTCTGTCTAATTATGTTTGTTTGTCATTAATTTTTAACGGGATGCTCAGAGAAGCGGTGACTTGTGTTTATCAACTGCTTTGCATAGACCACGAAGGAACAAGTTGATTTTATGGTCTGGAGGTTGTTTAATAAACCTTACAGCCTACAGTTTTGCAGGATGTGTGTGTGTTTGTGCGCGACTGTTGTGCATTACACACAAAAGGAAAGTTTTTGCTTTGTACTGCCACATTCTAAAGGTTATATCATACAGAGCATGCACAGACATCTGTGGAAGTGTTATTGTGCTGAGAAACAGCTTGAATGGGTGTGTTTCTATTGATACTAATATAATCTAATATCCTGTTTAAATATATATGATATAAAACACAGAATTTCTGGGTGTATTTGTATTCTCTGCCCATTTTGAGGGGCTGGAATAATGAAAATGACTGAGATGGCTCCACTAAGGCTCATTCTTAAGTAAATATATTGATTTATATACCTCTCATACAACATCATTACATTACAGTCTAGAACATGACTTGTAAGGAACTGTCATCATTGACCTGTAAAGATTCACTCAGAGTTTGCTTGTATATTTATGTCAACACACTCACATTGACTCGCATACAAAACGGCATCAGTGCCTCTTGATGCAAAACCAATTAAATAATCACAATACAGTGATTATAGCAGCAGACAAAAGCTTTCCACGCCTATCTCCCACGACACTTGTCAAATGAATAAACATACAGACGTGTGTGTTTAGCAGTGCAGAAATTCAGACTTGTCTAGAGAATTCGTCAAACATGTTAAAGTCTTGTGAGGATGCTTGGATTTGTGTTTATCCTCGGAGTGCTGAAGAATGCCCTCTCGGATATCCAGGATACCTTTCCGAAATGATTGAAAGTAAATTGAAGGTTTACGGGTATTTTTTCAGGATATGGAGCCTATCGTAAGGCTATGTTTGCATAAGGGAATGAGTTTCTAACCCTTAGCAGATGCCAGGAATCCATACAGTATCTTAGAAAAGTGCAAACATGTGATGAGGATATGAACAAAGACGAAACGTAGGGTCATCTAATAGTAGCTTTGTGGGTACCTATGAAAAGCCAAGTGAAAAGAACAGATTGATCAGGTCTTCGTAGAGACCCAGGAACTCTCACCTGGAAAGAAAGGTAATGGGAAGGTATTATTACCAGAGGTGGAAAAATTAACAAAATATTATAGTCAAATACAAGTACTACTACTTTGATGAAATTTTACTCGAGTATAAGTAAAATGATCAGTCAAAAAATCTACTCAAGTGAAAGTAAGAAGTAGCTTGTTTAAAATATACTCAAAGTGAAAGATACTTAGCGACTTTTAAAAAGTATCGTCTCCTGTTTTGTGCAACACCAACAATAGTCATAGTGTCTTATTTTATATATTTAAAAGGGTTACAAGTGCACTGCAAAAAATGAATAATTGTTTTGCAGAAATATCACAGAATCTTATAGCACATATATTAACGAAATAATTCTTAAATTAATAAATATTTTCTTCAGAAGCAAAATTAAGCCTTAAAAAAGATTGTAAGCCTTCTTTCTAAATAAACAATCAATGGTACACACTGCTAAGTTTCAGCAGTGAAACCAGGTATAAATGGTTCCATGTTTAGGGTTAGAGTAGTCTCAGGACCGTTGGCAAAACGTCTGAGGCATTTTCTGGAAAAATTTCTGCACGTTGGAAGTCATCATCTGATTGGTTGAATTACTGTGGGGAGATTTCCACGCCTCTAAACAAGACCCTGTACAAAACGAAACGTTATTGATTGCTTTACCATATGGCCTCTTGGGCAGGCCTTGGGTGAGATAGTAAAATTGACGATTGACCGTTGTAACCTGAACGTTACCATGGCAACATTTTTGCCATTGATCAAAGATAACAAGAAACATGAATCCCAAGAGTTGAATCCGTTTGATATGTATCTGCTGTTTTCGGTCAAAGACTGATTGAGTCAAAAATACAGACAAAGACACTGTGATTTGTTTATGTTCAGAGCTTTTCATTTGTTGGTGAGTCTTTTCTTATGAAGCTGCAGATACATTATATAGTTAGTAGAGTAAACCGTTTTTTTTGCTTTGTCGGTTTGTAGGTTTATTTTGGGCTTGTCATTGTTTGCTGTTCTTTTCAACAATATGATCTGGCAACACGGTCATTTTACAGCAGGGCTGCGAGGCTTTTCAAGACGCATGAAATTAGTAAGAACATTTTCATATGACTGCTTACAGATATGATGCATGTTTAAATATGTCATTAAAGAAAAAGTTGTTCAGTTCGGTTCCATCCACACTGCGTAAATGTGGTGCAGACACATTAGTGAACTGTCGATGCTAGTTTGCACAGCGTCCATCATCCTGTCTTGAAGCTGAAATGGTTGCTTGAATATGGCCAGGGGTTTACTTCATTGTCTTCAACAGTCAGAGTTCGATGGGGTTTCACCTTTAGGACAGGTGCACTACAGAAGTCTAACTTCTCCGTCTCCATCACTCTTCTTGTATTGGCGCAAACTCAATCTCGCGCCCATTATTCACTGGAGTAATTTCCGGTCGGATGTGATTTTAAATATAGCGAAGTACAATACATCACACAAATCAAACTTAAGTACAATTAAAATTATAGATTTTAAGAGCTACTTAAAAAAGCACAAGTACACAGAAAACCTACTCAATACAGTAACACGAGAAATATAATTTGTTACTTTCCACCTCTGATTATTACTGTATGTTTCTTAACAACCGGCTTGTCAAAGCTGTGCTTTTTTGATAAAGATGGAGACCAAGTGCATTGGACCAAACTTTACTTTGAGGCTGTATTTCCCTTACTGAACTCTTAAACCGATTTAGAATGTCTAAAACATTTGAGCTTGAGTAATTTCGATGGAGAATAGCCCGCTACGCACATCTTGCAACAATCTGCAGTTTGATTTGCACCGATAGTTAGGCCCTGGACCCTCTTATCATGTTTGACCTTGCACATAAACCCGGAATTAGGAGTTAGTAACCCAATAGATTGCCATTTGAATAACACCTATTCTTCCCATAAGAGCTTCATTCATTGGTGAGCATGAACAATGCACAACACGGATCAACATTCTTATAGCAGCCGGCTTTAGTTCAAACAAGCGAACGTGTCATTTCTTATGCTTACATCACTAATTTATTAGAGGTCCTGTCTGTAATGTCCTGAAAAAATGTTCAGTCCTGAGGGGAAAAACAAGAGTTATAATGGCAGTTTGGACTGTTATGATTCTTGTAAATCCTAATGGTTTGCATTGATTTTTGGGGAGGCTGTTTTCTCAAAGAAACCGATCTTTCTTATTGACCACATCAATGGCCACCACAATGCATAATCCCTTCGTACATCTTGCGTGTTTCATTATCATTTCAAAGGTGTTTGAAAAATGACGCCTCTGGCCCGTTCTTGCCTCCAAGTGGGAGCGGAGTTAAACGATCCGACGACCTCAATTACCGCAGAGTTAAGCGGCTGATATTGTAATCATTGGCTGCCAAACTAAATCCCACATGCACTCATGCTCAGGTTGGCTGAGCAGCCGTCAGGCACCAACCAGGAGGGCAGAGAGCAAACCTGGAGAGTTTATTTATATCATCATTCCAATTACCGCCGGTGAATCGGAGCCTCTGGCACTGGAAGTAACAGTTGCCGCGGTCGTAAAAAATGTGTATTAATGTGTATTAATAATGCCTAAAGAAAGGCTTGAAGTAAAAGAGATGCTCTATAAAAATGATATCAAAACTGAAAAGTTTTGTTCTTTTATTTATAAGCGTCAGCTGCTTCGTATTTCCTAAATTGAATGGCTAAACACATGAGTGTCTGAAATTTCAAACAGACTGGGATTCGCTGGGTGGAGCTCTGTAATTCTTCAGGAGACAAGCGAAGAAAGGGGGGTTCTCAAGGTCTCGGTGTCTGTTTCAAATCTGCCACAGTTAACTTGTTGGAAAGTGTTCTTAACAAATTTTGTGGTGTGAGAGCACTACAAAGAAAGGACCAACCAGGCTGCTATTGGCTTACTAAAGAGACTTTCTGATTTCTTTCTGTTTGCGTGAGCATCAGATTCAATGTCGTCGTTATTGAATCGGCGTGATGGCATGCTAGTGCATCTCTGCAATGCATTTTTACTGTGGTGTTACACTAAATTGTACCCATGTTTACGGCCTATTTAGCAACTTTTAACCACAATAAAACAATTAACTTTACATTGCCAGAAACCAAGGAGTTGTGTAAGTGCAAATGAGAAAATGAGGTTTTATGGTTGTGCTTGTTTTAAATGAAAAAACCTCGTTGTAGGAATATGATAAAAAAGTTGGTTCAATAATAACATTTTGTTTTTGTTGGGCTTGATGAAAGAATTGTAAGAACAGGAAGACCATGCAGTGGATTTGTTTAACTGCATTTATCAATCATGTATATCAAGTGAGTTTGCAAGTGAATGAGATGGTTTGTTTGTTTAATAATTTAGTTTTGTGAGATGTGTGCTGCTTCAGTAAGAAACTACAGTAGCGGATGGGAAATGGGGAATTGGTCAAGCTATGTGAATAGTGTGGCGAAATCCTCCTGGCTGATATTCCCATGAGTTTGCAGGGATGCGGTTAAGGGACCAGTAAGGGGGCATAGAGAAAAAGCCCCTCTATTTTTCAGAAGTACATTTCAGCTTGTTTGTCATCTCTTTAAGTGCAAACAGATCTACATTTTGTCTTCGAAAAAAGGCCAAGACAGCAAAATTGATTCCAAAAACAGCTAAACTAATTCCAAGGATTCTCAAAGGCTACTCTTCATTTACATAACTGTATGTTTATCCATTTGGCATCCGCTGTCAACCAAAGAGGCTTACAGTGCATTTTAGTTATTCATATGTGTCAGTTTATATATTCCTTGGGAATCAAACTCAAGAACTTATTAGCACCATGTTCTAGCAGTTTAGAGGATTCTCTAAGTCTGTGTTGGTGTGTGTGGGCAGTTGTACGTGTGTGAGGTTTGGGGCTGGTGGGAGATTTTTCTTGGATGAAATTTAAATTAAATGAGGCGTTTTAATGACTTTGTTAGCAAAACTCTCCAAAGCCATCTGGCAAAGGGCAGCAGGCACTGGAGGCAATACTGAGGAGGCTTGTCCCAGCGCCTCTGTGGAGATTTACATAAACGTCTAGACCCACTAAATTTTCTATACTTTGACACCAAAGCAAACTTGTAAAGACTCAGGACTGCCTGTGATTTGTTATTGGGTTGTGATAATGCTCAGATGCAAATGTGTGAGGGAATTTAAAATGTGATCAGGTGGCGCATGACTTCAGCAGTTAACCAAAAAATGAGGACCACCACATTTCAAGGGAAAACCACCAACTACTTGAAAACAGTTTTAGGTGGTGTGATAATTATCCTTAGTTTACACACTACATGTTAAAATACATGTTCTTTTAATCCATAATTTTGCCAGACTGCTGTTTTAAATCGCCTGCTAATTTATATGAACTACGCTATTACTTTTGCCTTATAAACCTGAGTGAGCCGACTGTTTTTGCTATGAAAGTTTAACCAAACACTATGTACATAGACATTTATAATGACTGTAGTTTATGTATTTGAAGTCAGACAACAGATTCACTTCATCACAAGTAATGTTGAACCGTAGAGTAATTTATTGTATTAAGTTTATTCTTTAGTCTTTTTATTAACGTTAGTCCTTTTAGTCAATTATAAATATAATTATTTATGTTTTTAATTATTAAATTCACCGGCCACAGTTTAAGAAACTCAGATTTGTGCTTCAGTCTACTCAGCCAAACTGACAACTGATATTATTCTTTATTGTCTTTTCTACATTTTTATTATCAGCAAACTTTTTTGTTGTGATATATTAGTGCTGTCATTATTCTTGAATAGCCTAGTTCATTCTGATATTCGTATTGCTTGTGCTTTATTTGACTCGTCCCCTTTAAAGCACACATGCTTCAGTCATACATCCAGTATGCTGATGGATGTCTTTTGTTATTTTGACTTTAGCATCTCATGAAACCATCCCATTCAAAGAAACATAGAACTAGATGAGTGCTCCCGACAGAGACATTTCCACCATTTTGTAACATTCCACTGTCGTCACTCACTGTTTGCTTAATTGGATGCCCTTTCGTTTTAATGCCACATATTGGTTTAGCAAATATAATGTTTACACAGTTTACAAAACAGTTAGTACATTGTATTATCATGTATGCACATAACTATAGTTGAAAACCGACAGTCTACTGTAGTCTACATAAGCCCACATTCCATAGTCTAGAGTTTAAAAGTAGCCCTATTTTATTCCACAGACCATTCCAATATGGTGGACGACCTATGCATTGCGGCCCAAAGAAACAGCTGCTAGTGTAGCATTTATGATCCCTATTACAGAAAGCTTCCTTAAGGCAGATTACCCAACTCCTCATTCAGGCAACCCATTGATTTCACATATTCAATGTTTTTTTTGCATCCCAATCCCACATAAGAACCACAGCTCAATGTATCACAGCTAAGCCATGACTGACACCATATTGGCAATTCTAAATCCAAACTCAATGACCACAGCAAGGAATGATTATAGTTTGGTAAGGGAAAGGTTGTTAACCTCACAGGTTACTAGTCTGGTGAACCAAGGGAATTCATAGACGGACAGGTGGGGCTTTGGTGCAGAGTTTTCCAGCTGGTGAAGCAAAGCTGTGACCTACAAAACAGCAGGAGGCTGGAAGCTGCTGGTGTTGTGGTCATGGATAACCTTGACTTTAGCCACCGAGAGTGCTGCAAGCAAGTCTATTTTTTCCAGCTGCGGCATAACCCAAAGAACACTTGTGCCAAAGTGCTCAGAATGTAACCTGTTTGGTTTACCTCTACTCCGCCTGTTCTAAGTTTAACTCTCATAGGGCAAACACTTTTAACCCAGGTCTTTGATCTCACTGTTGTGTTTCCATGAATAAAACACAAGCATATGGCACTTGCCCTAATGCACACACATGCTCGTTTATTCCCTATACTCTTTCATTATGCACATGCAAACACTCCTAACACCTCTGTCATTATTTATCCACACAAACACACAGTATTGCCTTTCGGGTTCATTATTGAAATACAATAACTGCCCTCTGCAGCCACATTGCAGGTGAGCGGTCCTGTTCCCCCGCACTAAATTCCCTGAGCCATGTAATGACTGGTCTTTGCTCTTTTCTGTAAATGTCTGGCTCTAAAGCTCTGATTACCTTAATTCCCATATTCGTTCACCGTGAGAAAGCTTATATAAAAGCTCCCGCTCATATCGGTCAAAGTATGGAAACCCCCATCAGTGAGAAGTACCCGCATTCAGCCACAGCATGACCAGATGTCTCTCAGAACTGAATAAAACAGTGGCTATACCGAGGTGGGCCGCAGTCTTTGTTTTTGTTGAACGTGGAAGCAATAAGGTTGTAACATGTCTACAGTTTGTCCCCATTGCTCAACACCCTGTACCCGGAAAGGCTGCAAATGTGGGAGCTAATAGGGTCTGAGGAAGGTGGAAATGTGGCCTGAGCGGCTGCGATCGGTGTGAGAGGCACTGATTTATGATCCAGCACATAAAATGCTCAGTAATGCCACGGCACAGCTGAACTCAATTTCTGCCCGGGCCTGGGTGTTAACAAGGGTAGACAAGCTATTTAGTAGAGGTTTAACAGCACCATGGGCTGTTGTTCTTACATTAATCTGCATAGGTGATTCGAGTGTATCCCCATGCTTCCACCGACACCTGGTTGAGATTGTCAAGGGGCAGATAAGTTCGTACAGGGGCAAAGTGTTAAAGTCATTGACTCATTCCTTTCGAAAAAGAATCGACTCCACTTCCTCCTTAACCCGAACCCCCCCAGTCTGCCTGTGTGTAAGCCCCCAGGGGGACCATATCTTAAACTCTAGAAAGGATGCTGATGTTTATTTGACTACGGCCTCATCAGTGAGTCTTAATAAATCAACCTGCCTTCATGATGTCATAATCAGTGAGATCATCCCCAGTGTAGAGGTAAAATTCACCATCTATGGAACATTCCATTTAGGTTGAAACATGGGGGGGTTCAATTTACGGCCCTGGGGAATGCCTGCAGAACCACACGCGCTGATCAAACCGGAGGGTACTGAAATCAGACCATTTAAAATGAACACCGTCACGCTCGCGTGTCATGATAACTAGCCGTGCCCTTGACGATGGAAGGCACACATTCTGTGGCAAAGGCTTTCTTTGACCGCGCATTACCTCATCTTACCAAAATAATGCTGTTCACAAGAAAGTGTTTTTAACTTTGTCATTCGTTTATGGGCTAACAATTTCCACATTTTGTTGCATGAAACAAAGAGTTTTCATCAGTTGTTTATAAACTCTAAACGACCATTTGTTTTTCTATGAAAAATAAGAGACCAGTTTCTTGCTCATCAGGGCCGTAATGGAAGATTTCCCTTACCCATGCAGAGAGGATGAGAGGAGCTGGGCCTCCGTCTTTTGAGGCTCTGGCAGAAGCTCAAGGTTCACAAGGGAAATAATCATCGCACAGCCTTATATTTGATTAACGCTAAAGGGCCCAAGGTCCATGTGTAATTTCTTTTAGTTTATACATTTAACAGCTGGTTGGCTTATGTGTAGGATCCAACCATCCTTTAGACGTCACATTCTTGGCTTTCAGAGAGACAGAAACTAAGTGTTGTTGGAATGTGTTGCACTGAAAATCGATAGCGTTGGCCCTTGAGTGACGCTCCGAAAACAAACAATAACCGATGAGGGTCAGATGATAGTGTGTATCCAGCTCTAGACAGACAGGAGCTGAGAGCCAATGAAAGAGGAAGTCGTGATGGCAGCACAGGAAATATCGTGTTTGTGTAGAAGGTGTTTTAGGTAAATTAGGGCAGAGTAACAGCAGGGCTCTTGATAATAGTCCCTAGAGCAAAGAGGAATAGACGCAGTGTGAATAAAATGGCTTTGTAGCTATAACATTGTGTTCTAACCAGGGCCAATCGTGCAGTTTATTAGGCATAAGAAGTAACTGCAAACTAAATAATATAAAGATATAAGTGAAAAACCTTTAAAAGCACTGATACAATTTGATATTAAATGAAGGGGAAACCACTCTCAAGGAGAAGAGGGGTTAAAATGGTAGGTTAATACAATTCATTTTTAAGGATGAGATCTCACCTAGAAACATATTGTTGAGCTGGTGTGTGTTGTTGCATGTGGTCATAGTGGAGATGTTTGGTGTCCATGAGCATCCAGTTTTGCAAGACATGCACAGCCGGCATGTGGCAGCGTGGCTGATTTGATTAGGATGAACTGAGTTTCGACCATAATCTTAGGAAGCAGTTTACACGCCACGGCCAGGCAACTGAGGCAGCTCACTGTCTTCATAATAAAAATGCCATTGACAAAGACCATTTCTGTCATCCATTCCCCCAATGCACATTTGTCCCGCTGTGAATAAAATGAAAGCGCTGCCACTGCCACACACCGACTTCCTCATGAAATAGAAATCTCGTTTATGAAATGCCCGTGACTTATAATGGAACACTGTGGCTCAAATGGACTGTCTATTTTGAAAGACACCACTGTGTAGGTGGGCAGCAATCTGCTCTCCCCTGCTGATTTCATGTTTTTAGTGGCCAAATAGTGAACGGAGCGTTAGATTTTAGTTTTTTGGCAAATTGGTTGGAAAATGAAAGGAATGGTGCTCATCCTCCATCGGCAGGCCAAATGAAGCACAGACAGTTGACTAATAGAATGTAAATAGAACAAAACTAAAGACTCTTTGAACCGCCGCGCCTGAATACACGCATCAGTGTTTTGTTGTCGAGTCATTTCATATGTGTGAAATTTCCATCAAGGATTTTCTACTTTTTTTTAACTCTGTGTGTGCCATTTTCAGTTGAATGTACTTTTCTTTTTGCCCAGCTGCTGTGGTTAGGAAACACTTCAGGTTCTTGCTGTTCCCTCTGTAGATACCACCCGTCATAATTGCTGAGCTGTAATGTGTTCACATCTAAACACGTGGGTAGAGGTGGTGGTTTGCTGGGCACCGGGCCTTTACACGTCTCTGCCCAGAGATTAATTTATTGATTGGTTGGCTTCAGGGTGGAGAGAAGCCTGGGGGCTCCATCTTGTGGTCGACGATGCATCTGCATCGGCACCTCTCTCTTTCTCTCTGTCTATCTCTCTCTCTCTCTCTCTCTCTCTCTCTCTCTCTCCCTCACATGCTCATGTTACTATAAATTAGGTGAGCAGAAAGTAATAAGAGAGAGACCAATTCTAAGATACGGAGAGATCAAGATAAATGTTACAGCTCTGACCTGCTCTGTGTGTGAAACCAAATCTTCACAGACAAAATAAATACACACGGTAATATATTTCGCGTCTAATATTTAACATGAAACATGTTAGCGGAGCGCTTAAATAATGGTCTGGATCTTTTCTTCCGCTTGGATGACCGGGGTAATAATTCATAAACGGAAACCTTTGTTTATCCATCTTTGCTGGGTGGCCATTGTTGGAAAGGCAAATTATATTTTTTAACATGTTAGAAAAATATATGCTGATTGGGCCCCCGCGGGGCCCCGGCCTCATGAGTTTAACTCTTTTCCTCTCTATGGACACAATTACACTTTTCTCAGGTTGGGTTACATGTTAATTACCGGGCTGTGTTGACCTTCTTAGTCTCGTATGTTGAGTAATTACAGAGGGAAAAAACCTATTTTGACAACGGGCTTCAGTTTTTAGCTCTGCAGATCTGTTTAGTCGAAACGTGGAGTTTTTGCACGACGCACACGGCCTCCTACTTGCCCTCGTAACCTCGCAAAATATTCCGCCCTTTCCATTTCCACGTTTCCCATTATTAAATTTAGGAGAAAACCTCCTGGGGCCAATAGACTTAACAACCCTCATTTATACCAGATAATCATTCAGTCCGGCCCGTGGCTACAACCGGCCGGGCAGATGATTTGTGATGTTGTGTTATTGCGTATGATAATTCTGTTCATTTCTTTAATTGAATACCGGTGAATGTCATGCCTCTATATATTTGGACTCAGCCCTCGCTTTGTCACAGGTGTGCGGTCCCGGTGCATGATTGAGAGCTCCCGAGCAGCCAATCAGATGTGGGTATCGAACCGCATCACGCTCTTGCATTTATCATCAGGCTCGGTTTACAGTGAGGATGATGGTTGAGGTTAGCCAGAGATGGCCCACTAAACCAGTTTTGCCTCTTATTAGATTTTTTAGACATTAGCCATTTACAGACCCTAACTGGATTACTCTCATTTTAAAGAGCTTACGCTTATTAGCTCAACAAAAGCAAGCAGCCACCCCACGATCTGTATGGCTTCCAATCTGACGCATTCTGGGAACTTGCAAACAAATCTGATCTAGCCGATTCGTTTGTTGTCAGTAGCAATGTGGAGGGTGTGCACTGGTGGATAAGAGTTCAGATTTTTGTTTGCTTGGCATTGTGCTGTGTGATGCTCCAGTTGACTTTAAAGATAACTGGTTTGCTAGTTTTTCACTTCAAAGGTTTTGTCCCTTTTGTATTGTGTTTTTTACCCATAGGCTGGAACAGAAATTGGTGGATGGATAGAAGGATTACTGAGATCGAGGAGATGATGATGGTGTGACATTTGTTATAGTATAGGTTAATATTTGAATATCTTTATTTTAAAATACAATAGGCTCTTTCACATAAAGCAACAGGTTACCCAGGAATGAAAATTCTGTCATCATTTGCTCAGCTTAAAGTTGTCCAAACCAGTTTTGTTTCTTTTGAGATGTTTTGAAGAATGTTTGAAACCAGTTCTGGGGCACCATTGACTACCATTGTTTTTTCCTACTATAGTATTTAACATGCCCCAGAACTATTTGGTTTCAAACATTTTTTCAAACATCTTTCTTCTTCAATGAAATGAAGGGTGTGTTCATATACAGTGTGCCATGTTTGGTTAGCTTAAAACGAACTCTGGTGCAATTTCTCTGTTCGTGCGGTTTATCTGTGTAAGTCTGAATACTGCCACCCTAATCCCGGTGCCTCAGCGGCCGCGAAGTTGGGCTGCGCAGGCGGGCCGGCACAAGCGTTGGGACGGCGTTGGGACAGCGTTCGTGCGTCGCCACGAGGGTTGGAGGCGGGACGGGGGCAGTGGTCCAGATTTTTTTACATAGGTCACCCACACCTTTGTTTACATCGCATATGGCATTTCTTGTTTTAGTAATTGGTATTTGGTAATGACCCTTCTCATGTGCTCCCATAATGACTTGTCTCTTACCCCTAAGACGTTGCTTCACTCTGTATGTGTGTTCTTCCGAAGTTCTCTTATATTCATGTTAACACAACCACACAAAGCCTTACTCTCAATACCACCACTGAAGCATCTGCTCCACAGACACTGGAGTTAATTGGACAGCATGGCTCTTGGTCTCCGTGGCAACCATGACCTGCAATAAGATGGATGGAAACTTTGTCCTAGAAAGCCACCCAACCTGCCACCCCCCAAGACATCCGCCTTCAGCCAATCTCCTAATCTCCCATTTTTATTTATGATTGCTGAGGGGCCCGGCCATAGAGACGACTCAGCTGTTACCTCCAGCCTACTCTCTTTAAAAGCTCTTAAATCCTATTCTCTGATTAGCGGCTACCCTTTCTTTAACATTTTCGTCAGCGTTGCAAGTGCTAAAGGACAATATGGTGTCAGTCTGTGTCCAAAAGCCGCCCACCACGGTCAGTCCCAAACCGTCATGCTTAAACCAGCTGACATCCTAACGGCACCACGGCACAACAGTTCCCCTCGACCCGTTTCCAAAGGGATTCGAACACGTGTCCAAGCCTGCACAGGTCATGGCTTTTAGCGTCATGGGCTGATGCGGCTTTGGAGATGTAAAAGTAAAGTTTACACACTGCACAGCCAGCTGGCATCCTCTCCTCATCTCTTATAACTGGCATTTTATTGCGACTATAAATGATCCTAAAAGCTTTGCGTACATGTCTGGCCGAGCCAGGGCAAGACAACGCAGAAGAAAGAAAATTAAACCAAATGGCACACAAGGAATAAAAGTGAATTAGCCAATAACAAATCACCCTTCGCATCCATGCTCTCCCCCTTTTTTCTTCACTAACTCATCTAAATTTGTTCGACATGTATTGGGCCCAGAGCCAAAAAGGCTTTTAGGGCCCATAAAGTGTATAGATCAGGATAAATCACATTAAGCTATCCAATTTAATTAAAGCATTGACGAAACATAATAGATACTAACGCTGGGGTACGAAACCTTTTCTATTTATAATATCCATACACAGAGTCTTTCAGAGAGTAAGCAAAGGAATGTAGAAGCTTTAGCAGAAAAGCGTTGGGCACCCAAGGGATCATTTAAGCTCATTTACTTTGATTTACAAGCTGCCTTCATCCCCCCTCCGTAGCGGCTACGACCCTCAACTCCTCCCCTGCTATCAAAGAAAAACCTCAGGTTGGCGTAATGAAGCAAGCTGCCCCGGTTTAGCCTGCGTCAGCTCTCCAGATGATCAATAGTGAAATATATTTATTCATAAAGCACGGAGTTAATTCAATCAAGAAGACTTTGGGCTACATGAATTGGAAGATGCTAAATAAGCGCAGTTAAATTACTGGAGAGAAACAGAAAGCTGATGCTGCCAGACTCTGATCAGTGCACAATACTCATGTCCTTCTATATATCTCTCATTGTATTACAAGGTCAGACATGGTGGTGTCCCGATGTACCTTTACTGCTTACAAAGAAGGCTTAAAATCAGGGTGGGTCTCTTTTGAATGCAGTTTTCCAAGCGTATGTTCAGAGCAGGTTCTGCTAAAATGTACTTACATGAATCTGGTTTGTTGTAGATGATGGAGCGCATGCCCGCACTTAGTAATTAGCATAATACGCCAAAACCGTATAAGGGCTTTCTGCACAACCTCACCTGTATAGCAATTTATCACTCTCTGATGATGTATTCTTGGTTCTCTTTCACACGGCACTCCCCAAAGATGCCTGAGAAACACTTCTTTTCTTTTCCATAGCTCAGGCTATTTGATTGAATTCCCAGTTGTTTCATTTAAGTTTCAAGTTAGTCTCAGAAGTTCCACCTCAAATAGCTTGAAAGGAAAAATAAACAAATAATTGAAATACACGAAGAGTGTAAAATGAATGTAGATTGTGTGGGTAAAATAATCTGGGACTATTAGATATTAAAGAGATGTTATGTGTGAGAACACAAACAGTTTCTTAAAGTTAAACAAGCAATTCTAATCTGATCTAAATTCTTAACTATTTTACTAGGTGGTTTATTCGTATGAATTCATACATTGTGAATCGTACAAAAACGCACAGCTACTAGAGAAAAGCAATATTGGAGTAAAACCACCCGATTCTAACCCAAACGTCACTGGCGCGAAAGCAGATTGTACAAAAATAAACCATATTGTAAAATAATAACATTTTTGCAGTGAGATTTTTTGATATTATTAGTCACCCTTTTGTTTCTCACTGGGTGTTTGCAAATATCTTACCAATAAAACATCTTAAAAAGTGCTTGTCAAATATTCATCATTTAAAAAGAACATTTTTCATTTCCTGAAAAACAGCACATTTGGACATCCGAGGTTTGAAACGGACCGCAACGATATGACTAACAACAGTTTTATGCAGACCGTGTGTCAGACAAATTAAGTTCCTCTGTTTTGTGTACATGCGCTTTGTATTGATCTGTAAATTCCCCGACTGATTGATAAACCCTTAAAGCATTCATACAGCTTCACACACAAATGCGTGCATGTGCACGATTAGTCAACGAGCCCCAATGTGTTTCATATCAGCGAATCCTTCCCCTCCGTCTCGCAGTTCTACCGCAGCGCTATTGGTACACTTTAAAACAGGATGTATCGTTTGATTTCACTGGCAGGCAAGTATTAACCTTCGCAACAGTTTACTCTGATCATCCTGCACTCTGCGCTGCAGGTGGAACCTCCGTTTAAAGAGAGAAGTAATGCGATGATGGAAAATCCTCCAGGCTTCGCTGAGCAGTTTCACATTTGCAGCCAAGCTTGCGATTCGGCGCTGGTTCCGTGCCACCTGCCAGAACATAATATTTACATGCACTCTTTTCTGTTTGAGATATACGGTATTTCAACGGATCAACCGCAATCATAACTTCAATTAATGACGGGAGAGGAGAGGCTCTACAGAGAATGAGACGGGAGAGAGAAAGAGCGAGCAGTAACCCCATCCCCCAGCGCAGTCTGGGTCCAATGAAAACGCTCCTGTACTTAGTGTAATTAAGAACAACTGTCATCCTATAGGCCAATTACAATACACGGTCTTTAACGCCAGAAATCCATAGTGTTTTAATTTGACTCCATTTTAAAATCGGCCATAAAGCAGAGCGGAGGCTCCAGCCGGCAGTTAGCGAGGGCCGCCCATCATGACCATAAAAGTGCACTATATGCATCCGCAACGGATTCAGTATTTATTATGCACATTTTGATGTATGTTCATCGAATAAGTGTTAGATGAATTGCCGATTTAGCGGGAGAAGCTAAATAGACAATAAAAAAAGGAGTGGAGTAGAGAGCACACTAACTCTACTGTAGATGCAGCTACATCATGTGAAACCGCGATGAGCCATTTACAGAACATGTCTTGTGTTTCATAAAACAAAATGCTTATGGAGCCCCTAAGGGGGTCTCCTTTTCGTTGTGTTTCTGGCTGTGTCTTTAATGAAAGAAATCAGAAATGTGCATCTCATAAACCGAGCGAACGGCACCCGACCTCGCCAGGTTGCTGTCTTAACCCTGTCAGCCTCAACAAGTAACAGTTACGGCCTGATTCCCCCTGACACCCAGATGAAAAACAAATATGCCTTCAGATTCTCGAACCTCAAGCCAATGGCATATTGTGATTCTCTCCGCCTGCCTGTAGACTCGGGCTGGTTTTACTTGAAAACAGTTGGGTGCCGTGCTCTTCGCACAAATCCAGATATCTACAAAACCTTTCTGAAGCGTTTGGGTCAGTTGGAATATGAAAGCAATGTGAATGGCCTCAGTTATGAGTGCGTGCTTTAAATGAATAATGTAATGTAATATATCTTGCGAGAGACGCTGGAGGGTTTTAATAACCTTTCACCTGACTGTATTTTCAGGTGTGTAAGCGCAAACGTGTTCTGGCCGTGCATGAGCGTGTTCGGGGCATATCGGTGGGATTTAACAGAAGCAAGATGGAAGTCACTGACAGGCATCCGAACCTATGGAAAGCTCTTACACTCCAGATTCAATTTGGCATGCAGATAACAGCCCTGCCAAGAGCGTGAGCTAAAGCAAAGCAACGGCTGATAGATAGTAAAGAGAGGCATGGGCATGGTTGGAGACATATCAGCCATCCAGTCACCCAGCTGGGCTGCGGTTTGGTCTCGATAAGGTTGATTGAAAGAGGCAGATGTCTGTTTTGACTTAAATAGAATTTACATTCAAAGAAAGAAGGGAAGAACTAAAAAGAGACAGATAGCCTGACAGAATAGAGTAAATGATAGTGAATTAGATAGAGAAACTGTGTTTTCTGAGTTACTTAAAAATGACATTTATCTTCAGCTTTCCTGACAATCACACGGCTTCTTTGTGCTTTAGAGAAAGGGAAAAAACAACAAAAGCCAAGCAACTCACTGTACCATTTCATTTTCGACTGAAAGATAAGAGGGGCGTTTCTAATGCGTGATAAGAAATACAATTGACTAACACACCCTGAATGTTTTTTTACTCGGAAGAATTGATGTTTCACAAACAACTTATGGATTTGTTTGGGCGCGTGTACATCTCGATTCCTGATCGATCTTCATTGCGAATTGATTTGTGTTTATTGATCTGTATATAACCATTTTTAGACCGCAAAAATTTTGTGCAAAGATCATGATATGTTTAAATATGTTCAATTTTAAGAAGCAGCATGATAGTCAATGACAGAAAGTAAATAAGGATATAGTATGAGTTTGTTCTTGAAACGAGACAAAAAATAATAAACATCAAGCTTGACGTACTTTGTTATGAGGCAAAACGTAATTCCGTTTTTTCTTAACCCATTGGCAGATATTTTTAAGCATAAACATTAGCAAAAACTCGCTTCATTGTTTCCTTTTTTCAGAATACTGGTTGAAATTTCATATTAAATTTTACTGAAATAAATTGATATAGGGATGTTCAGATCAGAGAAATAAGATACAAATTCTAAGAAAGATTTGCGTGCTTGGTATTATAAAAATGCAGAAACAGCTTTATTTACGACAAACAATGAGCGTACACTATTCTAAGATGACCCGCAGGTATTCCTTAAGGAAATCTAGTCTAAGTCTAGAGTAACATACGCGTGCGTGTTTGTAATACAGTTTGTGTGTGTTTTAAGGTTAGACGCTGCTTCGCTCTCATATCCTTGCGTGTTGCTGAGCGGTTATCTGTAATATGTTTTGGCGTTGCCGGGTTGTCTGGACATGGGAGCTGTAATGGAATCAAAGGGAGATTTATGGCAGACATCCTGACAGTCAGCAAGAGCAGGGCCAAAGCCAAATGAAATTAATGAAATTTGCAAGCAGATTGCTGGAGGAAGGGGGCCGATGCTGCCCTCTCCTTTAACAAACAGTGTTTTGCTACATGTCTGCTTTCAATCTGTGTCTTTAATTTACAGCATTCAGCTCAGCGTCCGTTAAGATGCCCAATTTGACGCTAATGATCCCGGTGTATACCAGCAGCGAGTTCAATTCAATTTTGCTCTAAAAATCTATATATTCCTCCAAACACATTGCAGAGGAGCATTTATAGAGTGAACTGAAAAGTCACGCTTCCCTGCAATTAACTGAATTGAAAATTGACCTGAGATTATACGGATACTTTGGAAAGCTTGTATTCATTCTTAAGTCATATAGATTGGTTCATCATCTGTAAGTAATTGATATGGCATCCAAGCAGATGTCATCTGTACAGTACTTCGCAACTTTTCCTGGCAGTGTGATTTGGATATCTCATAAACCTTGAATATCTCTTTATACGTTCAAGTAATTCTTCATTAGAAATTATCTTATTGAACCCAATGCCTGCGAGTGCTGTTTTCTCCATCGCTTCTCAACAAGAGACTTATTGCGCTACATAAGTGCCATTATTTGGCAAGGACAATTTGCTTTTTTGTAGAAATAATGAAAAAGGTTCCACTGAGTAAACAAAGCAATAAAATATTTATTAGCAGCGGAATGCTGTAAAGTACTACGCCGCGCTCTACGCCAGTCGAGGACGGTGCCATTGATAAAGAATTCAAAAGCAAAGCCAGAGAGAAGTTTCCGATGCTGCATCTTATCTGTTTCGGATTTAGACCTTCAAAGACGGCGGGTTAGCAACGGGGAGGTTGCGAAGATACACTCTTCCCATCGAGATGATAGTGTAAACAGTGGTTGTGTTTTCCCACTCTGTGGCATATGAACATGGGATGTTATGAGTTAAGCGTTTTCGGTCATACGCCAAAGCGCTGTGTAGTTTGTAGGACACACAAAGGAACATGATGCGAGGAAAGTACCTGGAGTGCTTAAAAGGAAAAAAGAGAATTGCAGAACACGTCAGAAACCATCAAGAACAGTTAAATGAAAAACCATATCGCCTTATTGCAAAGTATAACGTAGTTATTATGATTTTTGCTATAATAAAACTTGATTGGTTTAAGAAAAAAGCAAAAGAAAACACACTTATCCATTTCTTGCACGGGGGGGGGGGGGGGTTTGGGGGGGATATTATAACAGTTTTTTTAATACTCCTAAGAGGAAATTGCTGGCAGTACCGTAGTTGATACATCATTACGTCCCACCCATAGGCTCTGGCAGAATTCCTCACAGTATTTGGATCCAAGCCTGATTGTTTATCAGCAAAATTGGTTGTAGCAAGGTCAGGCAGGTTAACCAACGTGGTGGTCCGTGTCATACGTAGCAGGCGTGACTCCTGAGCAGACGTTCTGATTAGGGGGTAGATATTCCATATCTCATTTGTTTCCTTCTCGGCCTGTAATTGCGTTCTGGTTTTCAAATTATGTTTGCCAGCCTGAGCCTACAAACAAACAAGCTTAATAAAGTTAAGCAAAACCATTGTGACATGTCAAACATCATTCGGCTCATAAGCGAGCATTAAAGAAGCCAGGCATTCATTTTATGCTTTCCTTTTTTTGCCTTTTTACCTTCTCGGGTTACTCAAAGTGCATGATTGCTTCATTTTCTGCAGGAATAACGCGAGGCTGCTATGAAACCTTTCATTACAAAGAACTGCTCTAGAAATGTTTTTCATTAAAGACACGCAACACACACACACACACACACACGCGCAGACAGCAGGATAAAAGGCAAGATGAATAAAGGAAGATGTGACATTTATGGTCAGTAGAACAATTTGGTCTTCGACTTCAAAGCCGAGGCGTATCGTTCCAGCGGGGCAGCCGCGAAACCGTCCATCTTCTCCGAGATTCTTTTTACCCAAAATGTGAAGTGGCTTCAAACAAATCCTAATATCTCTCTCTCTTTATCCCTCGTTCTCTCTAGGGACCTGAGTGAGAATCTGATCCAGTCTATTCCTCGTAAGGCTTTCCGAGGGATCACCGCTGTCAAGAACCTGTAAGTGTTCCTCCCTCATCTCCCCTAGCAACCATTAGCCGGTTAGTTGCATTAGTTTGCATGACAGTACATCGGCGGTACAGTTAAAAAAGGCTTTGGTAAACTCTACCTTTCCTTGAACTGCAGAGATAAGATGTGATACTCACACATCAATAGATCAAACGGCAAACGGGAAAGTCGTCCTCTGCATTTAACAAGTCTTGCCTTTTATTTCAAAGACGTATAAGTGAAATGAAAGATGAAAATCTCTCTCACAGAATTTTCAGAAGAAATGCGTAAGGTGCCCTGCTTCTTAAATCATTTGTCACAACAGTTAATAAGCTTAGCGCTGATGAAAATTCAATTAATCAGTATGGTTCAATAAGATGAATATCTTCAGGATATTGCAAGTGAGTAATGTTCCACGGCCATTTGCAATTACAGTAATGGCTTCTGATAAATCTTGCTTACTGATTCAGGAATTGGACTCAAGGTGCCGTAACCTGACCAAACATTGAATTCAGCAAAAGATCAAAGCATCAACAAATGAGCTAAGCCCTATTTGAGAACAGTAGTAGTGGGCACCCCTACTTTAGACAACTGAACAAAAAAATCAGCAGCGGTGTCTAATACGAGCCTACAACAATAAACTGCTTTCCGCAGCTTTACTGCGTTTCGTTGAAAGCTAATCCTGGGACCAGCTTTTCGATAATTCCCTCTAATGAATTAAGGCCACAAAGTTGAGGTCATTTTTAATGGAGCGCATACTCTGTAGCGAGAGATTGGTTGTGGTATGCAACTGTAACGTTTTTAAGCATTCCCAGGTTTGGATGTTCAGTGAAGTTCTGGACGGTTTCCTCGTAGTATCTGATACCAGCTTTCATATAAAGACAGAGCATTTCCCACTGTGGGCCGAGTCAGAGTCAGTTAAGGTGCAGAGAGGTGTGAGACACTGGAGAACCTACATTTCTCAAGAAGGTTTTTTTTTTCTCATTTAGAACCGGTCCATCTGGAGTAACATAAACATGAGCTCATAGATCCTCTTTTCTTAGATTTGAACTCTTAACCTTTAAAGGGTAATTCCACCCAAAAATTTAAATTCTTTGTTCTGTCGAACACAAAGAAAGACATTTAGAAGACTGTTAGCAATTGACATTTCTGGGGTAGACAAAGGTGCCCCAGAACTATTTGTTTGCCTAAATTCTTTAAAATATCTTCTTTTGTGTTTTACAGAACATTTTTGTCTACTATAGTAGTCAATGATGCCCCAGAAATCTCAATTACTAACATTCTTCCAAATATATTCCGTTGTGTTTAACAGAACAAAGAAATGTATAATGGTTTGGAACAACTTGAGGTTGAGTTTTTAGTGTGGACTATCCAAGTAATTAACTTCTTGAGATGTTTAGAGATCATTATCATTTTCTGTTTCATTTACATTCTGGGTTAAGTGTTAAGGTATTTTGGAGAGACGTAAACTATAGGAATATAATATATTGTGTAAGCATGTGGATGTATGTGTGTGTGTGTCCAGCACCTGCCCCAGTCAGATTGAGTTAACCGATTGTCAATACCAACCCTGACCTCATTGGCCTCTGTCAGATAAATCCCAGGAAGCAGGGACACCATCACTCATCTATAATGGTCAATGGATCGCTGTAGACACGCACATAGATGTGTATGAACAGTGTTGGGTAATGTGTTAAAGTAATGTCTTATTTGTTGAGTCTACACCGTAAAATTACTTATTTTTAACTTTTACTTTTTATGCAATTGTAAAAAAGGAACATAATAACTTTATAAAGCATAATAACATAAAGACATTTCTACTGTGCAAAAACTTTTTGTTTGCATTTAGCCATTGCGCAGGAACATTTATCCAGAGAGACTTAAAATAGTGCACTGTAAAAAAAACTGTAATAATTTGACAGTTGTAAAAATTATCCTGGCAAAACCTTATGAATTGCACTATTTTTGTATATTATGTTTTTCACTAACTGATATACATGATATATACACTCACCTAAAGGATTATAAGGAATACCTGTTCAACTTCTCATTAATGCAATTATCTAATCAACCAATCACATGGCAGTTGCTTCAATGCATTTAGGGGTGTGGTCCTGGTCAAGACAATCTCCTGAACTCCAAACTGAATGTCAGAATGGGAAAGAAAGGTGATTTAAGCTATTTTGAGCGTGGCATGGTTGTTGGTGCCAGACGGGCCGGTCTGAGTATTTCACAATCTGCTCAGTTACTGGGATTTTCACGCACAACCATTTCTAGGGTTTACAAAGAATGGTGTGAAAACGGAAAAACATCCAGTATGTGGCAGTCCTGTGGGCGAAAATGCCTTGTTAATGCTAGAGGTCAGAGGAGAATGGGCCGACTGATTCAAGCTGATAGATGAGCAACTTTGACTGAAATATCCACTCATTACAACCGAGGTATGCAGCAAAGCATTTGTGAAGCCACAACACGCACAACCTTGAGGCGGATGGGCTACAACAGCAGAAGACACCACCGGGTACCACTCATCTCCACTACAAATAGGAAAAAGAGGCTACAATTTGCACAAGCTCACCAAAATTGGACAGTTGAAGACTGGAAAAATGTTGCCTGGTCTGATGAGTCTCGATTTCTGTTGAGACATTCAGATGGTAGAGTCAGCATGGATCCATCATGCCTTGTTACCACTGTGCAGGCTGGTGGTGTAATGGTGTGGGGGATGTTTTCTTGGCACACTTTAGACCCCTTAGTGCCAATTGGGCATCGTTTAAATGCCACGGCCTACCTGAGCATTGTTTCTGATCATGTCCATCCCTTTATGACCACCATGTACCCATCCTCTGATGGCTACTTCCAGCAGGACAATGCACCATGTCACAAAGCTCGAATCATTTCAAATTGGTCACTGTACTAAAATGGCCCCCACAGTCACCAGATCTCAACCCAATAGAGCATCTTTGGGATGTGGTGGAACGGGAGCTTCGTGCCCTGGATGTGCATCCCACAAATCTCCATCAACTGCAAGATGCTATCCTATCAATATGGGCCAACATTTCTTAAGAATGCTTTCAGCACCTTGTTGAATCAATGCCACGTAGAATCAAGGCAGTTCTGAAGGCGACAGGGGTCAAACACAGTATTAGTATGGTGTTCCTAATAATCCTTTAGGTGAGTGTATATGGTGTATCTACACAATGACACAAAAAATGGCATTAAGATTAATTAAACTACTCTATATAACATTAAACAACATAATGTACATAACTGGTAACAAATAGAAGATGAAACATGATTATTTAAATGAAATATCATCAAATCTGAAGAGTCGGAAAGGAAATTTATTTTCTTATACATGTCAGTATATTAAGTCATTTATTTGAAAATACATAAAATTGTAAATCCATTGCAATATTTTGAAAAATACTTAAGAAATGTTGGAAAAATCCAATGCATTTTATATTTCTGTATATTCCCATATATTCTTTTAAGGGGAGTAATTGTTACTATAGATTTTACAGTGACTTGTATTTTTAACTAAACAATTTATACAATGTTACTGGAAAACTATTACAGTTTTTCACTGTAGATGTGAAGGCTGTTAGGTAACCAATAAACAGGTTTTAACGGAAGCTTTTTAAAATTTTACCTTTAAAATTGCAAACATGCTTTACACTAAGAGACCCAACAAATATGTGTTTTCACAGTCCTCAAACATAGTATACTGTACTGTGTAAAAAGAAAATCCGCTACCATTCCAACAGTCATGTTTGTAGGTGTTACACTGTGTTTGAGCACTCATCACATCACTGTCGTGTGCACCGTCAAACTCTGATGGATGAACGAGAGGAACAGGTCAGCGAGACTCATTTGTCCACCCAGGGGCTTGTAGAGAAGAAAGCAGCTAACAAGGATTGAGATAGAAGTGGAGATTTGTACGTCCTCCCCGTTTCTCTTCCACTGGCTTTTGAAATGTGTGGCAAGGTGACTCTTGATTTAATTGCTGAAATACTCCAGCCCTTGATTTTTTTTGTATCTGGGAAGCAGAAGAAAACGGCCAGGCACCGTTCCAGGAACGAATTGATTTTCTCATATGCTTTTTCTACCCTAATGTCCTCTGTTTGAAAATGGCTGCGCACGCTTCAAGGGAAGGATCTCTTAAATTGTCCTCACATCTCAACGGTTTTACTGGCAGCCGCATGCTGGAGTCAGCACCCGCCTTCAGCAAGCAGCCTGCGCTCTTTATAGATGAGCCATCTGGTTAATATGGTCAAGATGGTTCCTCCATCTAGCAAAAGTCTATATTGCACCCTATTAAAGCAGACACAATATCCCGGTCTGCGTTTATGGCCTCCTACTGTTTGCCAGACATGCTATGACGGCCATGTCAACCGCATGTGCAGGTGATGTCGTAGATTACCTCATCATATGCCCTGTGAGTCTTGTCATTGAAGCGCACAGATTTGCGTCTGATGAGCTCTGTATCAACACTGTGTGTGCCAGCAGGGGTATGGATTCCATTATATCAGTTTGGAAAGCGAATTCACAGGAAATGAAGATGTTGACACATCACGTATTCATAGTGGATGAAAATACCTACAATGGTCACCTGATCCCGAATCCTGCAATTTGGCTGCACTGCGTCATATTCAGTAAACCGTTTTTTAGTGCAGATGCACGGACACTTTCATTTTTGTCCCCATGTGGGAGGCTCTCATCTGGGCGCTAATAAAAAAAACCTTCCTGCTTCATGGTCCTCTACCCAGAATGCCGCTGTGACTGTGCGTGGGTTTGAATTATGGCCGTGAGGGCGAGGTGCGGTCGCTGGCTGCTTTACGAGCTCCTGCACCTAGCAGACGGCAGAGCTTGGCTTTTGATGTACGCTGCTGGTGTTACGACACACTGCACCTCAGGCTCGGCACATGGAGGGATGTGCGTGAAAGCTAACCCCACAAGAGCCAATCAAGATTCTTCCCACTGGGACAACCATACAAACTGAGGCTGTCCTTTTGCGATGAATTCCAACTTTGGGAAATCCATTTTTTGAACGACTCTACATCACAGATCGTTTTGGAGTCTTTTGTTGTGCTAGATATCGAGCATGAATGAATGACGGACATGCGGGGTCAAGCATCAATCTGACAATCTGACAGATTCACAGGCTGGTAAGCCGGTAGAAATACACATATCTGTTTGTGTTTGTGATGGGACACTGGCAGGACTGGAGCCCCAAAAGTGCCAGTACGTGAATGAGATGATTAAAGGCCAGTGCAATTAAAGCAGGGAAATTAAAACTGGGACTTTCATTACCCATCTCTACCATGTTCCACCTCTCAAAACACTCAGCACATACTGTATAGTCACACACGGCACACTCATTTACTTGAGTGCATTCAAGACCTCTATTCACCCTTGCCTGTGATTATTATTATCTTTGTTAAAAGAGGTTTGACCCTAGAGATCCACATGGTAATATTACACATTGACATATTTGATGATCCACACTGCAATATGTCAAACAATGTGTTAAATAAACAGTCTGGCTCTGTGATTCTGAATGGAGCAGTCATGTTAATTTAAAGCCACATTTTTGCAGAAGTTGTACATTTTGTCGGTATACGCATTTTCCAGATATTCACATTTTCCATATATCAACCCATGACCCTGGGCCGTGCTCTGGTGCTACAAGTGTGTGCTTGTTTATACCATACACCTTATAATAACAAAATAATGGGAAGCTTCATTAAGAATTAGCTGATATCTCTTTTTTTTAAAGATAAAAATTGTATACAGCTTCAAACCTTCTCGCAGGAATACAACGTTTGAATAGTCTCTAGGGAATGTTGCGTCATTCGTCTATCGGAATATTTTCCAGTTGTTTCGGAGATGTTGGAAAAGAGGTTGTCACTTTTCTCATAATCTGGCATACAACCCAGAAAAGACCATATCAAATAACTAAAGATAACCGCAATGTGTCTTTTTTCACAATACACTCAAATAAAGGTGCTTCACGATGCCATAGTAGAACCTTGTTTGTCTAAATATCGAAGAATATTTTTCTGTCACAAACAAAAGAAGAAAAGGTTCTTCAGATTATAAAAAGATAAGAAAGAGATGATATTTTAAACAAGCTTTGAGTGAATAGTTCTTTGTGGAACCAAACAAGGTTCTTCTTTGGCATCGCTGTGAAGAACCTATTAAGAATCTTTATTTTAAAAATGATGGTCTGCACAAATAATATTAGCCTAACAATGGGTGTTCATAATTAGATACATTATTTTAGCATTAAGCTTTCTGGATAAAAATGCCCCATTTGCTATGTTTTTTTATGTGCTTTAGTTAATACACAGAAAGTTTCACACACATGGATATATTTACATTTATGCATTTGGCAGACGCTTTTATCCAAAGCGACTTACGTATACGTTTCTAAGGCATTGCTAGTGCCACTGAGCTTCAGTATACAGCTATTTATCAAATACTATATATCGCATATAAAATGTGATTCAAAAGTAACTCGCATTGCAATACACCAACATTTTACTTTTGCACGAACAGGTTATTTAAAATACATAGTGATATATAAAGCATCTGCCGTGGGTGGCTCCCACTTAGTCTGTTCTGTCAGCTCTTATAGAAACAGATGCATGTCTTTTAATAATGGATCCAGAGAAAGAAAGCAATTGTGGTGATGCTCTGTTCTCCCTAAATAAACGTCTCTAAAGATGCAAAGGCTCCGTGCGTGTCACAGGTCAGATGTCACCGGAGCCCCGTGTGCCAAACAAATAACTTAAGGAAAGCATTCAGATCCTGGTTCTTTATTCAAGCTTCTTTCAAATCCACAGGAAGAGGGAGGGGCGGGCTTAATCAGGAGAAACCAAAGTCTGCAAATTAGACTAAAAGGCAAAGGAAGGCAAAAGAAAGACGTGCCCCTCGCGTCTGCTCGTCCATTGCCGTGACCCCGCTTGATTTACGAACCCCCTTCCCTTAATGAAATTGTTTCTGTGACAGAGCCGGTAAAAGCTTGTAATGGATTGGCTGCTCTAATGTAATGAAATTACTCCCTTTCTGACTTGAGAAAAAAAGAGGAGGAGTGGGGCTGGGGAGGGGGAGAAAATGCAATTAATATTTACAGAGAACTGACAGACGGGCTGGGCTGTGCACTATAGCCCACCTCCTGTTCATTCTCTCTCTCTTACCTCTTTTTGCCCCCATGCTCAGCAGTGTAGAGAGAGAGAGAGAGAGGGGTTATAGCCAGACGGGCCACTTTTAGCCAGCCGGTCCTTTATCCTGACTGCGGTGAGGAGTAGGAGAGTAGATACTAGATCCCGCGTTTCTGTGTGTTAGTGTGTCTGTCTCCCTCCTGCAGCCCCCACCACTCCCCGTCCACCCTCTCCTCCTCCTCCTCCTCCCATCTCCCCCTCCTCTCAGCCCCCCGCTTGTCTGCAGACCTGCTTCTGACTCCTGTCTCTCATCTGCAGGCAACTGGACAGCAACCACATCAGCTGCATCGAAGATGGAGCCTTCCGAGCCCTGCGCGATCTGGAGATACTGTAAGTCCACCTCCCGCCTGCTCTGCGGGGTCCTCTCCTCACCTCTCTTCACTCCTCCGCTGTCTCTAACTCTCACTCTGTGTGTTTTCTGACTGTCGAAGGACAAACTGTGTTGCGTTTGGACCTGTGGCGCATAGTCTAATGTCACCCTGTCCGGTGTTTTCTGTGTATGTGTGTGAGCATGTGTCTGTCTTTGCGACAAGGAAAGTTGCTTGTTTGTCATCCTGTGCTGCATTGGTACGTTACAAAAAGTGTCTTGACTTTTCCGTCTTGTCACCGGGCGCACCTTACCGTTAAAAGTACGGTCGCACTGTGCATTCGCGCATCTGTTTAATTTTTGTGTAATGTGTGTAGAATGACATTTCCTACTTTAAGCTGATGTTCGACTCATATCTGAAGTCATTCTTTCTTTTACCATAATCTTACAGCTCAAACCCCATAGAGATGCAACAGCAGGTCTTAAGTCAAGAGTTTAGAGTAGATGCTTGATAACACAGGAGAGATTTAATGTCTTTGTGGGTATGTTTAAAACGTGGGTCAATCCAGGGGATACCCAATCTAAACCTGAAATGATGTAGGATATCGAAGGCAGGAGACATGGGGAGGGGGTCCAACAGCCGCATCTCCATCAAGCCAATTGGCAGAGCACTAAGTGCCCACCTCATCCTCCAAATGAGCGCGCTCACTGGGGACCCGGAGCCAAGCAACCCCCTCCATTAATTTCTGGCTCCTGAGAACACGGTAGCACAGCGTTACATCATTATTAGGCAGGGAGAAGTTTTCCGCCAGCCCTGCTTGAAGAGGGAGAGAGATCGAAGAGCTAGAGAATTACATTAAGGAGAGATGGAAAAACAGCAAGCTGAATGGTCATTGTGTTTCCTGCTCGACCACAGCATAAAATGACCTTATAAAACATGCACTTGGACGCAGGAAAGTGTGAGTAAGCCGGGAATCCATTTTCATTAATAATACAGGACGTCCCTAGATTTTACCAAAGACCTTTGGGACGCAAGGAGAGCGGCAAAACATGAATGCACATCACATTCCTGCCGATTGAGTCATCTTTCTACCCTACTGCAACACGGGTCTGCAGGTGAAACCGTATCATAGCCAGTAAACAAGCTCCAACATAAAGCTCAGTTTCATTTCTGAATAACTAATGTGAACGGTGTTATCAGATAACACGAGGCTAGCCAAACTATTACAGAAAGCTGTGCTATAGAGCTTAAAGCCCACGTGTGAGAATATGACAGGTTTAGGAAATTGATGGTGAAATTAGGCTATGCTGGGGCTTGAGGTCCAGCAGCATTTCAGCCACTTCACCGCAAGTAGTAATGCTTCAATGAGTTTCAATGCAATTGTAATGGTTTCCACATCTGTTTTATAGCATAAGCTATATATTGCGACCTGGGCTAACCTTTATTATTAAACCAGTCTTGGTGTGAACGACAACTTACTCAGATGAGACATGTCTATTGTACCCAGTGGTGAAGATGCTGAGATTTACGGGGGGGACTCGCTTTTTTACACCCTAGATGTAGGGGTGCACTATAATGTGTGAAATGGAAACAGGATTATTTTGCTCAACATTTTAATCATGATTAATAATCACGATTATTCTGTCAGATCTAGAACTTCACCTGTACACTCCGCCCAATAAATGACCGTATCGTGATAATGTTTTGTGTTTGCTATTGCAACTGTTACACGTTAATATTGCAACGATTATTCTTAATTAATCGTGGGGGGCAGAAATAATTATCGGCGGTTAAAATATCAACTGTGCAGCCCTAAATAATAAATAAATAATAATAAATAAAAGATGCAGAAAAGAACTCGGCCCCCACCTTGAAATCGGCACCCTGGATTCCGTCCCCTTGCGTTACCCCCATTTCTTGTCCTGCTTTTACCAAGTCTAAGAAAGATGACAGTAAATCAAATGTCATGATCGTCAATGGGATGGCAGTGGAGTATGACTGTGGTGGTTTTACATATTTAGGTAACCTGAATGTGTTTTTAAATATAAAAAAGTATGTCTATATTTTTAAACATTTGACCAAAGTGGCAGAATAAAAATAATGGAGAATGGGACATTTTTAAACCGTTCATAGGCGTATTTAAGACAATGACTGACGAACATTTATAAAATGTTGTGTTTCAAAAGCCATATGCGATGCACCGGAGTTGCGCTAAATGCATTGTTTGGAGGAATATGCCTTGGTAAGCATACTTTGAAAGGCAAATGAATCTTTTAATCCTGATGATGGTTAAAGGCCTATTAAGAGATGGTGCACTGCGACATAATTGAGAGATTTGAGCATCATCTCCCATCACACACAGTTGGGTAGATTTGGCCGATCACTCTAAATACCAACAAAATACCAGCATGAAGAGGTTTTTAAACACTTCCATCAGATTTGGAAATGGTGATCAGAGCAGAGATTAGAGAGAACAGTTTGTGGCTAACCCTCCTCCACCACTAAATGACTGCCAGTGATTTAACACCTGCCAAACTACACAGAATTAATGATCGGCCCTTTCTGCTGATGAATTGTAATTTATATTTAACATAACTGCGCTAATGACCGAACTAATGACTTCAAAGCTATCTCGGACATTTTCTCACAAAAGACGTGACTTGCATGTCAATGAGCTGAAGGAAGTGCGGAAGGCAGCACGCTGATTAGTTTGCCATCTGCTGGACACCTAAACCATCTTAATAGGGAGCATCCTTTGGTTATTTGTCATGTCTTACACAGTACACGACTCTGTTCATCTGATTAGAAGATTCCTATTATTTTCTATAATGGCGCGCATAATCAGGCCCCCTTATATTTAATTTGGACTTTAAATGTATACGAGACAGCCCGTGTTTTCGGGGACTGTACAATTACACGGTGCTTTTTTTATTACATTTGTGAAAATGAAGTGGGTATTTTGATAAATGGAAGGCTTGTAATATAGTGTGAGAATAATTTATTATTTTACATCATAGGCTATCTCACGTTACATATGAAGTCCAACATAAAATCAAAGCAGAAATAGTTTTTTGGGGACATTTTTTAAAACAGTTCATACATTAAAGATTACGGAAAACCAATAATATAATCAAAAGTGTCTACGTTCAGCTATAGAAAAGCAACATTTTAATTAACAGTTATATGGCCACAGAGACCATAAAGATCATCCAACTGGAAATGTTTAAACAGATTTATTTCTCAACTGAGGCTCACATTTAGCACATTTTGTTTCGATACATTTTGTTTCGGTGTAATAAGTCTTTACAATGTGTCTCTTTTGGATAGTCTTTAACAAAAAATCAAAAATGTCATTTAGGGCCAATTCTTTAAATGTGTATTGTGAGAAACACCATTTTGGAAACTCCCTATTCCCCACTCAGCCTTGTCTGCACACACACACGTACGCAAACACTCACAACACACAAATAGCACTCTCACAAGCTCTGGAACCTCTGCATATTTTATAACTACTTTTTTGCAGAAAAGTCTGGCTCTGATTCAAACGTCAAATCATGTGAAATATCTTTTTCCTGCTGTGTCATATTTTATGAGCAGAGTTATTTCTGTGCCATCTCCTGAAGGTGACTCCTTCCTAGCGTGCATTGATAAGAGGGCCCAAATTTTTACATTACCACATTCTCACCTGCCAAATGCTGTCATTCGTCAATGTGCGCGCGGCACATTTTTCTAGACAGCTTGGCACAGATTTTGCTGGTCGAACTAAAGTGAGTTTAGCGTGAAAGCATTGACACGTGCTCCCTTTGCGGCTTACCCGGGGTTTGTCGATATGCATCATACTTTGGTCACACCAAAAGCATTCTTGTACTTTTAATTCCGCAGATGCTGTCTGCCTAACCATGATCACCATTTGAAAATGTTTCTACACTTTGTATTTACAAAGACTTTCGCTTGGAGTACCAATACCAATACCAATCCGGGGGGCCTTAATGGAAACCCTACTCTGTATTTGTTGTGTGTTGTTAGACGTAAAGTTGATTGTGTAGGGAAGCGTGAAGAAACAGGGTATTAATCCTGGTTAGAAAATGCCAGGCCGTCAGGCTCAAGAACTTGGAAACACGCTGACTGGGAGAGGCTATCACGTTTCTGTGGTCATGTCAATGTCCCAGGATTGTTCTTAGGGGGGATAAAGTAGAAGTTTGATCGAAACGTAAATGTATTAAAAATGAACATTGTGTATTTCATAAGTAAGGTTAAAAAAAGAGAATTTTGGCTTTTCGTGGCTTTCGGTTTGGCTGTTTTTGCAGTGTCATTTTCTCAGAGCAAAGCCTTTTGAATGTTCCTCTTGGCAATGATAAAACTGAGCTCTGGTCTTTTTCAGCCCATGCAACCCCTTATCCTAATCATTTGTAACCCCTGTGCTCCCGTAAAAAACATCAGTACTTTTCAGGTTTAACAAATGTCCTCCGGACTGATAGCTATGCAGCGGGGGTCCCGCAGTGGGAGCTCTGGAGAACAGATTCACTTGAATCAGATATTCCATGCATCTTTAATTTCTTACAGCGGCCGGCCTCCCTCCGGACAAATCAGTCTTACTTCTGCAAGGCCTGATTGAAAGGTTGTCTTTAGTCTATAGACGAGTCTTTATGTGACAGACAACAGGCAGGCGGAGAAAGGGCAAGCTGATGGCTAAATGAGAGGATGGATTAGGGGAGCGGAGGGGGAGCACTTTCAAGCACAGGAAATTGCCTTGCCACAAGACACGGTCCCAATGCGTTATCTACGTGTGGTCTTGCCGAAGTTGGGGGAAATGGGGAGGGAGGGGGTGGCGGGTTGGAAATCGTGCGTTTCAGCAGTCGGACCCTTATGCACAATTAATCATTCGCTCCTGGATGGCCAGAAAAAAAAGAGGTAGGCCGACGGAATGGCTTAGATTCAATCTGTCCTCATTTAAGCTATAATGGCCTCATCAATGCCAGGGGAAGCGTGTCTGTATTTGGTGTAATACCTGTTTCTTTCACGCTGCATCGTCAAGGGATGGAGCCATTTCTGTCCCTCAAAAGAGAAATGAAACTTCCCTCCACTGGGTGTAAACCTTTTTTCAGTTTCAGATGCCGAACTGTTCTTCAATAAGCCCACACTTAGACACAAACCACATGGATGGGATTATGCACAGCCGATCATGTTATTTCTCTGTTTATCCTCATCTGGTTTATTTGAATTAGCAAAGGAACATCTGATTGCGGCTTTGTGCTCTCGGCTTTAAGCAAAACAAAGACAAACATTTCCACCCCGCTCACATGGATTCCTTCGCACTGCAACAAGTGGAGGAGACTTAGCGCTGGTAATAACATCAGGCTCCATCTGGAGACACTTTGATCATTTATTTTGACTGAAGGGCCTGACGAGGGAGTGGCCTGTAAAGTAGCATTTTCCCAGTAGAATGCTTGCGTTGCAAACTCAACGTGTTGTATTAGCAATTCTGATTTACCACAGAACCTAGAATTTCTAGAACCATCTAGAATTCAAGAATCTAGAATCTTTTATATATATTTTATATATGTACAATCTACCCTAGTTCATAAAACGTTCACCACTTTCAAGGCAAAGAATAAAAGAAGGTTAAATTGCCAGATCAGTATGAGATGTTTCTCCACATACGCTCACACAGGAAGAGCACTTGGGTTTCTCAAACCTGTCATTTGAAATAACCTGTCTGTCCTCCTGAATCGAATGCTACTAAGTCAGATGCCGGTAGCACTTCAGTCGATTCCCTCCCCCTCGCATCCACCAAAACAACTGCTCTTATTTCCAAATGCTCTGGGTCGGAAAACGCTGCCGTCTTTTTGGAGTGAAGTACCCAGAGACCCTCTCCAAGTCCTGCTAATGAGGGCCTAAAGAAAATCTAAGAGCACTCAAGGCCCCACTTTCCATCCTTTCGCAACTGTGGGAAAGCTTTCTTGACACAGTAGAGTAAAGAAAAGGCGACCAAAAAGAAAATGTGCCCCTCTTAGACGCTGCCTGTGCGAGGGTTCTGAGCAATTAACAGCTGCCCGATTCAATTGACTCCTACATCAAAAGAGCTTTAAATAAAATCATACAGCTAAACAGTCAAGTTTTACTGTGTGGCAGTATTAAGCATTGATTTTATTAAGTTTCGGCTTGAATGCACCTTCTCTGGAGACACTGTGGATGCGGCCCTTACCCTGCAGCAGTTGATTTTTCTTAACATGTTTTTGATTCATGGATAACTGCAAGGCAACACAGGTGGAATCATTTAAAAGTAATCATTTTAAAGTGTCAGAAATGAAAAAAGTAGGACCATAAAGAAACACCGGACCACTGGACACATGCGGTGCTGCAGCAGAAGGCGGCTCTCTGCAGTGTCTAGGGTTGGATAAAGAGAAGATTGACAGACTTTTACCAGATAGCATCCTTCCGCTGGGTTGATTTTGAAGACCCTTGGTCCAGTGCTCTGTTCCTGAAGCATAGCTCAACAGAAGTCATAGAAACGGCTGTATTAAAAGGTGGATGCGTTGAAGGTCATCACGTTAAGTAGCAAGCATGTCAGGTTTAAGCAACTGCAGTGCACAGTACAGCTTCGTCTTTTACTACAATATGGTAAATGAAATCTACATGAGATCATTTTTATGCAGAGAGCACAAGCTGCACTGTGTAGATTCTCTCGATAATTTAACAATAAGAGCTGTTCATGTGCCTTATTGACCTTTCCTGATTCTCATTCTGGAGATCATATTTGTTCCGTTCTTCACTCACGTCACAGCCTACTTTGGAGGAGGACCCAACAAGAGACCACAAGCTTACAGATAGGAGCGAGTCCTTCCTGAGCAAATTGCACTTTCCCTGGGAGATGATTTGGTAATACAGGCTTTTACCAGGGCGTTTCTCCTTCAGTCTTGCCCAGAGCTTCTTCTATTTACATCTTCGAAGTGCAGAAGAGGACTGCAATGAAAGCTCTTAGCCGCAGCGGCCTTGACAAAAGGATCGCTTTCTGGTGCGGATTTGGTCAGCTCCTCACGTGGGTGATTCCTTCTCCCCGTCTCATTTGTGTGGAACTGCGTGCGTGTATGTGTAGAATAACAATAATTTTCCTGTCCATTTATTTCGTTTTCAAAGTGTTCCACCACGCAACTCCGCCAAAATCAATATTCAGATATCATTTAAAGTTCCGCAAGAATGTTTTATTTTCAAGGGATTACGTTTTCTCTGATTTGTGCAATTTTATAGCAACCACTTTGAAGAAATGACCTAGGCTGGGAAATTTCCACTGTTAAATTTGATCGTTGGAGTGGTAAATAGACTTACTCTGTGGTCATACGCAGGTTTTTACTTTGTTTACCAAAATATATCAATTAAATTATCTAGTCTTGAACAACAGCTGGTGTAATAGCGCATCAATACAACCATAGATTTTGTTAAAGGGAAGGTTTACCCAAAATGAAGTCACACAAAGAAAGGTATTTGGAAGAATGTCAGTAACCAATCAGATCTCATTGCCCATGTACTGCCATAGTATTTATTTTCCCTACTATGGCAGTTAATGGGGGATGAGATCTGTTTGGTTACTGACATTTTTGCAGATATCTTTTCTGTTAAGCAGAACAAAGAAATTTGTATAGGTTTGGCACAATCTGAGGGTGAGTAAATGATGATAGAAATGTCATTTTTGGATGAGCTATCCCTTTAAAGCGTAAATACACGACAGGTTTTTGAAAGAGTCGTTCCAAAACTGCCTGTCACTAAACCTTTCATTAGGAGGAATCCACTCAAACCCCAAATTGTAAACTGAGCTCCCGTAGTCAAAAGTCTGCAGTTTCTTCTCACCGCTTAGGAACCATTAAAATCCCAAACTGAGAACTTCCAGATACTTCCAAGAGGTGGACGTACAGAAGGCTTTGTGTGATGGGTTTGGGGTTATAGGGCGAGTTGGATTGAAAACAAGATTAGGTGAGCTAAGTGGCGCTAATCCAAGCTGTAGCTGGTTTGACAGGAAACAGAGAGGTCTGCTGTCCATAATTATGACCTTTTACATGCTTCTGTGAGCACGCATGCATGTACACGTCAAATGCCATTATTTACAAAGCAGTGTGTGATCTTTTACCTTAAAAGATGTAGCCTAAATGCCCTTTTCTAACATTGTTCTTATCTTTTTCCTCTAGCACTCTCAACAACAACAACATCACACTTATACCGCTGTCAAGCTTCAACCACATGCCCAAGCTGCGGACACTGTAAGTATCAAACCATTTTTGTGTACTGCATGGTATTACTACATAATGTTTCCTAAGGGGATTGTCAAAGTAGTGTGTTCAAAAAGACGCCACCCCCTTGACAAGCATATACAATCATCCCTCAAATATCTACATTTAGTAAGTTTAACAGCCATTCTTTAGTCTTCTTATGGGGATTTTTTATCGTTCTGAGCCCCTTTCCAAGCTCTGTGGTAATGCTGTGCCAGTTTTCAGAGCTCTCGTAGCCAAAGCGGTGGTCTGTTTGTGCAGCCGACATTGTCTTGGTTGAAGCTGTCGAGATGGCTTTCGTAAGCAAAGCCTAGCCTGTGTCGCTGCGCAGCGTTGGCGCTGTCAGACCAAAACCACAATTGATACAAATAATTACATGGCCCCCAAACCTCGCCGAATGGTTCCCAGCTGTCGTTGACCTACGGTATTAACGCAACTCGGAGACGCTTTTGTTATTATTCGAGTGTGGTCATTCTTCTCAGATCTTTGGGGACTAGTAGAGACATAAATAAAGAAATATGTCAGTTGTAAACGCCAGTTGTGCTTGATTTTGGGGTTTGGCTTTAGGGAGGCCGAAGACAGTCTCTGTCTAAAACACAAGGCTTAGGGGTTATAGTAACCCAGGTGCAGATGTTAGGAGCTTCCTACCACAATCAGTCATTCTACTTTCTCTCTCTCTCTCTCTCTCTCTCTCTCTCTCTCTCTCTCTCTCTGTCTCTCTCTCTCTGTCTCTCCGTGGTTGCCGACCACTCTCCCAAGAGCCTGCGCTCAGATCCATCCATAGCTGCTCCACAGTCGAGCAGTCTGGCCTCCCTCACATCAGTCAGCCCATCAGACAGGCCAGCCCCCTCACGCAGGATTGAATTTGCTGATGCTCGGATGGTCGAGCGCTTCGCTCCCTGAGCAGTATTGAATTAACCACAGCCGAGCTCTCGTTGCTACCCGGTTCCTTCGGAATAAATTTTCTGTCTCTTATATCCCTGATATGTCTGTATTGGATTTGTTGCTCATAAAAACAACTTATTAAATAAAATGTTCATTCATTTAGTAGGATGAGGGTCTGGTTTTAACTCACCTTGCCAGCAACTCACCTTCTCCTCTCCTTAGACTTGCTATCCTTGTGCATTCAATTATATCCCATGATATCACCCCCTGGTTCTTACCATTCAATAACTCAGACAAATGAAAAGCGCAAGAAGGCTCCCTCAGCAAGACAAGGAGTCATTTTCTGCGTATCACGGTCGATAGGGTCCGCCCGCCGAGCCGCCCCACCGTGCCGGTTTTCCATTCATCCCCTGCGCACCTGAGGCAGCTGAGGCCCTTGCTCCTCATGTCATCCATCTCTGTAATCCCACTCATCTGTAATTAATCCGCAAAGACAGGGGGCCAGAGACTGGATTTGTAATAGGAAAAGCTCTATTAACACCGTCACCCCCCGCTGGAATTGTCAATGAGCAGTTTTTGTCCCTCGAAAAGGTTTTCCAGTGTAATTTCATTTACAGACGTTGGTGACCGGTATAGCTGCGCCTTTTGGTTTGCTGACGCCTCGTTTTCTTTGAACTGTGTCTCTTCTACCCTTCGTGTAATGGTCCTTGAGAGATTTATATTAAGATGTGAATGGTGTTATTGGGAATTGTGCCATATTGTTGAAGACCTTGATGAAATGAGGATGTAGGCTCTGGGGGATTGTGAGCACTTTATTGTGGTCTTAAAGGTACGCTACAATCCGAAAGTCTGCGTCAACAAAGCTTTATAGAGATCACTCTGCGATTGTTTACTTGATCTTGGCAGCTGTTGTCCTCCTCTTTTGCATATAAATGGTACATGAAAGACGGCATATGATATCAAGTGTGTGGTAAACATTGAAGCTCTTTTTCTCACTGATCATCCACTTCAACAATCTTGTCACATATACAGACCTCCTTTGACCTTTATCTGATGCTCTTTCACTGTCTTACCCTCATTATTTTCTCCCTCTAGTCGCCTGCACTCCAACAACCTGCACTGCGACTGCCACCTGTCCTGGCTCTCCGATTGGCTGCAGCAGAGGAGGGGGCTGGCCCCTTTCACACAGTGCATGGCCCCCGCCCATATGAGAGGTCTCAATGTCCCTGATGTTCAGAAAAGACTCTTTGTCTGCACAGGTATGGCACAGTATTCTCTGCATCCTTTTGTCTTTTTTACTGTTGCTCTCAAATCTATCTAAAGCTCCATTTCGGCTGTATTTTAGCATATAAGAAAGTAATATGCAAATCTGTTCTGCGCATCCTCTCATATTTACATTTATATAGTGCGTTATACTGTACAGATTGCTCTAAAGCAGATCTACAGCAATAAACAGGAAACTAACAAACACGCACAGAATAGCAATACAGGTATGGTTTCTGTATATTTAAACTGTTAAAGTCTTTAATATATCTTTATGCAAGTCATTTATTTGTGAAATTAAATCGATAGGTCACCCCCGTAAAAGAATGTATCACCTCATGTCATTTCAAACCCTTATGACTTTTTTTTCTGCAGAACACCAGAAATATATTTTGAAGAATTTTTGTAATCAAACAACATTGACCATCATTGACTTTGACAACATTGACCTTCATATGTACTAGCGGGTGCTGCGGATAATCCACGGGTCGGGCGGGTACAGCAATAAAAAAGTACATTCTGATTAATTGCGGGTGGGTCGCGGGTGGATAAGATCAGTCATTAATTCCGCAGATATTACCTACATTCTCTAAAATATGAACGTGTTTTAAATGCATTTTTATCAGGCAGACGGGCACTAATTTGCAGAAAAATGTGCGTCGCAAGGATGGTACTGGGGTCCATTCTTAAAGCAGATCCGAGAGAAAATTTTAAAAGGAGAATTAAATCAAACCAGCATCAACTACATCGTACTTGGCTCCGATGTCTATTAGTTTATCCAGTCATTGCTAGGGCTGAACATTTATAGTTTGTGTTGCAATGACTATTAAAGTCTGTGTATATGTTATTTAAAAAATTTAGGCAAATCTGGGCAAAGCCAAACTTTTGTTTTGTTAATAAATAATACACCTAAGATTGGCATATTATTTATCAGAGGCGCGCAAATGAGTTCTAACGTGACGGAAGCTGCTGTTAAAAACGAATGATCCACTGACATAATGCTTAAATCAAAGAATTAGAATTGGAATTTATAATGCGATGATCGGGTACGGGTCGAATGCGTATTTCTAGATCAGAGAAAATGATAGGTGTGGCGGGTGGATGATTTTTTTTAAGCAGTGGATCCGTGTGACATTTGAGCTGATCCGCGCATCTCCAATATGGACACGAAACATTTCTCAAAATATATTTTTTGGTGTCCACAGAAGAAGAGTCATGTTTGAAATGGCATGAGGTTGAAAGAAGATGTTTTTTTTCTTTGAGGGGGTGTACTATCCCTTTAATCATAGTATAGAAATGAAAAGACAGATGTCATTGTTTAAATGTGCTTTAATTGTCTTGAATTAAAGGAAATCTTTATTTTTGTTTTTGTAAAATGCTTCCCTAACATTAACATACAAACTATCGGCTGTTGAATAGACGTAAACTCTTAAGGGCTTTTTCATTGTGTTGTTTTATAAACCCACTGTATACACTGTGATTCTTAATGGACCTTTGGGTTTCATTGGTGAAAAAGTTCACGTTCAGCTCTTGTTAATTAAACCCCCTCGATTAATCAAATGATGAATATACTTCAACACAAACACACCGCGAGAAAAAGCCTTTCTTCATTAAGCTGCAAAGAAAGACAATAAAACAACAGGGAGTCTGTTTTTGCTGATAATGTTCTGTTTTAAAAATGATGTTTTTTTCATAGTCTTGAATGAAAGCTACATCACAGCTACACTAAGTACTGTCGGAAAGTATAATGTTTTTTTGCTCTACGTTCTTGCTTGACTCTCTCATCAAACCCTGTGTTGTCTTCAGTTAATTCCACCTCGCGATCTGATATTTCTCCATCTTTTCCATTTCCCCAGGTCCCGCTCAAACGGAACCAAGGTCATGTGTTCCCCAGGCATCCATCTGCCCCGCCGCCTGCACCTGCAACAACAACATCATAGACTGCCGGAGAAAAGGCCTGACTGAGATTCCAGCAAACCTGCCTGAAGGAATTGTGGAAATGTATGGATTCCATCCCTTACCGTCACAATTTTCCGTTCTGTTGTCTGGTTTTGTGATGAGTTCTTATTGCTGGTGTCCTCTGTGTGCTGATCAGCGTTATTGTCACTGTCTTGTTACAAAAGCCATTAGCAGTGCAGTGTTGCGCCCTCATTAGTGAGCATGTTAACGCTGTGCTGCATGCGCGGATAGATCTGACTCGGAGTTGCTGGAGGTCTACCTGCCTGTCTGCAGGGTTTTAGCAATGCTAAGTTGTGAGCTTGATCTTACATCTACAATAGCGAAGTCTTTTACCTTCAAGCCGTCTCAAGTAAGGTGTTTAGATGCGAAACAGTAATTTATATTTACTGACTATGCAGTTTTATAAAGTACTAATGATGTACAACCCTCATGAAAAGGAAACCCAAATGATAGTTTATTCAATTCTAATCTAAGTTATTTTGGGTTGTCAGCATTTTATGTGATTTGGTTACACTAAAAATAGTTTTTAACTTTATGAGGGATACAGTATCTGACTTTTGCATTGTAATAAACAGTATAAAGACTTGCTTACTAATAATAATGTGCAAATTGTAATCATCTAAACTATTGCGATATGCACATTTGCCATATCGTGATGTTGTCAAATATCTGGCAAGCATATTTCACGACACGAGGAATTTTAGTCCTCATATGTACCGTGATGTATAATCCGAGTTAGCCACGCCCATTTATTTACATATCGCGGTATACACGGAATTGAAAAATCTGCTGCGGTTGACACTTCATTCCATCACGATGATATATACCCTCATACTGCCCAGCCCTATGCTGAACAAACAACACTCAAACTATTTAATGTAATTTATACAATACTGTCATTTACAATATTTGGCCTATTGCTGTTCCAGCTACTTCCGCATTCCTTCCACGTCCTTCAAACACAAAATATCATTCACGATAACCGGTTGTGGCTAAAACGTGCAATTTTCAGTTGTGAACTTAAATTGTTTTCATTCTGAGGATGTGCTTCTATTGCGCTTAATGATAATAAAGCATTGACATGGTCACACACATACATAGTGTTGCCAAGTGTGTCTTCCCTAAGGCTGATTGAATGTTGTCTTACTTTGTCTTGGTCAGGGTATTTGGTATCCATATTGATTCTGAGATCCTTGTTTGCACTAAAGGACGGGTGGGTAATTGCCTTGATATGTGCTGTTCCTCGCCGTTGTTGTTATGTCAATAGTATATGACCTTTACATAATAAATGGATATGCAGGCTAGGTCACATTAGCCTAACCGAGCCGATGGCCGGAAACAAATTGAAAGTAATGAAATGATGTATAACCTCGGGCATACTGTAGGGATTTGCTTATTTCTCCGGGAGTTGTTTCCAGTGCGGTTTACCTCATTGAGCCAAAACACAAATTGGACACTCGATGTACCGGCTGGTCGTAAACCGTTGGATAGATTTCTTTCTCTTAAAGGAGCATTAACTACCAGCTACACTTTAAATAATGTAAGGGCCATTTAGTATTAGGTTCAACAAAGCACATTTTCTTAGTTTGCATCAAACTAAATATATATATATATATATATATATATATAATTAAATGAAATATCATTATAATTTTTTATTAAAAGTGATGTTTAAAAACTGGATTTAGGTTATACAAATCATTCCACATCAGTTTGTGTGTTGCCTGTGAATCAACACGTTGAATAGCACATAAAGTATAAAAGGAATAAAATCTCGCCTGTATCCAGAGGCAGTAAAACCTTTTTGGTTCCACATATAACCCTTATTTAAGTCAACCCGTGTCGCAAACCTGCACACGCTCTTAAAGGCTGAGAAAAATAAAATCACGGGCGGAACTGCGTTGTGAATGGAGCATGGTAAAGCTGATATAGTAAATGTACATTTGCAAAACACCTAAAGGAAAATGATGTTGTTTTTCTGCACTATGCCATATTTGTTTTGTAATTTTATTACGTGCAATTACTAGCGTAATGGAAAAGTCAGTATCGTGTAACGAAACGTATCCATCTGTTCCCATGTAGCCGTCTGGAGCAGAACATGATCAAGAGCATCCCAGCAGGAGCGTTCTCAGCATACAAGAAACTGAAGAGAATGTAAGCATGAACTTCCTCTGTTATGATATTATGCTGTATCTAAAATGCTTTTTTTGACCAATTATATTTGATATACATCAAATTTGGATTTACATGTATAATAAACATGACATACATGGTTTTTGAGACTGCAGGTTTCATGCTATGTACAGTATGATCTCTGCGGTCGTGTACTGTATCTGCAAGTACACTAGCTGGAGGCTTTTGTCAAACATTAAATAAAATTGGGTTGAAGAGTTCATAACAGCGATTCCTAGAGCGAATGTCACCCTTCACAAGGATGCGTTGAATTCTGTTGTACAGCTGAATGCAGACATTACTGTCAAAAAACTCCTTTTGCATTTGCACCTATATGCCTCGACATGCTAGCTTATGCTTTTGTGTCATAAATACAATATCACAAATATCTTAAAATAAAAGTGCTATGACAAATAAAGGATAAAACCTCATCGGTATGAAGTTCGTTAGGTTTTATTGATTTTTTGTGCAAACCACCCCTTTGTTGGTCTAACAGTCATGTGTGTTTAATGTTGTTGCAGAGACTTGAGCAAGAATCAGATTTCTGAGATAGCAGAAGATGCATTTAGCGGCCTGCGCTCCCTCACTTCCCTGTAAGTGCTCCATCTACACACACACACATAGACATTTCAGATGGCACAGGCATCACAATTCATACGCCTGAGATGCATACTAATACATTTCTCATTTTTAAACAACGCCGAAGATAATAGGGTTGCGCACATGTAGACAGTGAGATGACAGGACGAATATCAAATAAATCAGCTGACAGGCGCCTGACAGAGAGGAGACGGCCGTTGTCTGGCTGTGTGTGTATGTGCGAGCGTTTGCTGACATCTGCAGCAGCATGAACACAAGGGAGGACTTTCATTTAAATCACCTCAACAAGTCAGAAAGAGACAGAGGACTCGGCGTGTGCATATTAATTCAGTCAGATCTATAACCCAGGGTCCGGCCCACACATCTGTACACGAGACAGGGCTCATTTACACACACTGCGTGATTAAAGAGACACTGAGAGGAGAAAGATGGGCTGCAGTCTCACAGGGAATGTAGAAAAAAAGTGGGACACACAAGATGAGGAACAAACACACAAGCCCACAAATAAGATTGTGTTAAGACTCTTGATGAGTTGCACATGGATCGCACATACTGAGACACCGTGACTTGATTTACTGAACTCCATAAAATGAAAATTTCCTCTTTATTTACTCGGCCTCATGTTGTGCCAAACCTCTGTTCTGTTGTGTTTTTCTGTGGAACACAAAAGAAGAAATCTTTGAAGGATCTTTATGGACCGCTCTGGTTTGAATTTATTTACATTCTTCGGAACAGATAGTTTGGTTTTGTACTCTGAGCTTCCGCGGGAAAGGACGATTGCCGGTACTTAAAGTGGATATTTCACCCCAAAATAAAAAACCTGTCATCAGTAATTCACCCTCGTGTCATTCAAAATCTGTATTTTGTCCCTTTTAGGTCTTTAAACCTCCCCAAATATCATAAAAGTTGAACGTGTGTTGCTCCAAACATTGACCAAATTAGAAGATATAACCATTCAAAACTCATTCAAAAAGTGTTTTTGCTAGTTTCGGATCGAATTTTCCCGTCCTGCGCTACGTTGTTTAAATAGCAAATGGTTTTGCACTTATTTGTGAACCCATAGGGGTGTTAGTCTATAAAAGAGGTGTGCCTGGGCGCATTGTTGGCGCGTTGCTATTTTGAGGAACTGAAAATAGACTTTGCCTAAAGTCTAAAGTCAATAGCGCATAGTTTTGTTTTATTATTTAAAGAGCGCGTTAGGAATTTGCGCATATAGGCGGGTGCATAGCGTTCGAAAACGTTCTGCCTTTTACACATAGAGGGAAGCGCAGAAGCACATAATAAAGCCAAAAATTTGTAAAAATGAATTACAATGTAAAAGATTATTATTGTGGACATAAAGATAAAAATCCGGCTTGTCCTGTAGATTGTCTGCTTGGGCGCTTTAACCTCTCGCACCAGCCGACACGTTTCCTTTCTGGAGAAGCTCTAACAAATTCTGCCGTGTAAATAGCGAATCCGCCATGGTGCGAGCGCAACTGCCTCCTAAAGGGAAGGAAGAAGACACTCTGATTGGTTTATTGCACATTACGCCCCAAAAACACTCATTAAGAGAACTAGACCGTGCGCCCAGGCGCGCCGACCGTTTTGGACGCGCCCTCATTGCACCTGCGCCTTGCGCTTTAAACCCTGCTCTTAGATCGTGAAAATAGGACCCTTTGACTCTCTCACTCCCGCCATCATGGCTTTGCACTTTAGCTTCTCATTATATTCCAGGCTGTGAGGTAAACTAAACGCTCGTGGCTATTACAAACAAACTCAATATGTCCCGCCGTAACTTCCTATTTTGTGGATATTACAGCAATGCATCAAAATCAATGTGTCATGACTATTGTTCAATGTGCTGTGTAAAGATGCTCCGTTTTTTATTTACTGTATTACTGCATCTCTAACATTATTTCTGTCTGCCTGCAGGGTCCTATATGGAAACAAAATCGCTGAGATCCCAAAGGGTCTGTTCGACGGTCTGGTGTCCCTGCAACTGCTGTGAGTGCCGCATACGTGACTCACTAACCTGCAATGTCAAGAAGATAACGTCCTCTGTGTGTGTCAGCGTGTGTGCATGGGTGTGTTCATGTCCCTCACAATGAGGATACAGTAGGTGCGCTGTGTTACAGTCACGCACGGGCGGGTTGTGGGAGGTTGAACATTTCACCCTCTGTCCTCATAAAATCAGTCAACAGTAGAAAACAGACTGTCTTGTGTTTTCGCTCAAAGTAACATAAAGTTGTATTCGTGGCTTCTCGAGGGAACACTCTCAGCGTTATTAGCATGTAAATCGGACCCGAATGCTAAACATATCCCGCAAACCTGCTTACATTTGGGTATGAGAGGAAACCGCTAAAACATCATTCCTGTATTTAATGCTTAAATGGAGTTGAATTAGTCAGTTCTAATGGCCCTGTTTGTTCTTACCCAAATGATTTTGGGAAAATCTGATGCCTGTTCTTCGCGGATGGCGCATGCACGTAAATAAACTCACATCACCTGTTATTATGACTCTAAGCGCTGCAGATTTACCGGAGTGGTCCGGTCCATGTTTTCACAGTCAAATGCTGTAATGACACAAATTATCAACAATTAGAGTTGCTCACCCCTAATGGATTTTCCTAATAAGGCCCATTCAAAGGACAACCTCGGGGCATTTAAGCTATTTCTGCGTCTTTACGTTATGCATGGTTTCATTTTTATAAACTTTTCTGGTCCATCCTGCGAGTACACTAATGATGCGTTTGCTTAAGGACAAAATCTCATTACAATGGCTTTCAGTAATTAAGCACATGACTGCGTTATTCAATTGTCGGTGAGAAACCCATAACATGACGGGAGAGATGGACCTCGGCAATTGAATCCTCCAGCAGTTCATTGACAAACAGTCGCTGTAGCTATATTAAATTTAGTGATCTGTGAACCGAATGAATTACATCTATAGATTTAAACATTCCTCTGATGTTTTTAGTGTTAACATTGACTTGCGCAGCTTTCAACAGTGCATGACTAACTGAACATAGTGACACTAAAGTAGTAACTTGCCAGTAGTTCAGTTGTTATTAAGTATACATTTGTGAGAAAGAAGCTACTTTTTTAAGCATATAGTGGTGTGGTGAGACAAAATGAAAATTGTTCTTTTAAAGGGAGAGTTCACCCTAAAATAAAAACCTGATTAAATGTCTTCGTGTCTTTTGATGAACACAAAGAAAGATATTTGGAAGAAGGCTTGTAGCCAAACAGTTCTAAGCCACCATTGACTAGCATAGTAGGAAAAATGACAAAGGAACTGTTTGCGTTCCGACATTCTTCGAAATATCTCATTTTCTGTTCAACAGAACAAAGTCAAATATTTTCCTTCCATGGTAGTCAATGGTGGCCAAGAACTGTTTGGCTAAAAGCATTCTTCCGAATATCTTTATATGTGTTCATTCTTGCCACAATAACAACGTTCACAAAACCATAGTTCATGGTTTAGTTCATGTTTAAAACTTTTAGGAATTAGGAAAGGGTAAAACCATTAAAAGTGTCCGTAAAACCCTATTTACTGTTATTGCTTAAGAATACACGAAGAGTTTTGTTCCAACTCTTTATTATGTTGACATGTTTCTATTGTGTTTTATTGTGTTAGTTAGCTGTATTTCTTTAGTTATTACGGCGGAAGTCACAACAAACCAACTGCAGTTTGTTTGATATTAATTGGAATGCGCCATAAAAAAACAGATATAAGAGTTACACCATTTTGGAACCAAACTCTTCTCTTTATAAATGACATACTCTGTACATATTATTAATGTATTTGCCTACTTGTTTGTGCTTTAGCTACTTTCTCAAATATGTGACCTGACTGTGGTTGAGCTATTTAAATCTTTAGTGTCTGGTAGCTTTGCAAGATTTCGTTTTGAAGTAGCTTCCCCAACACGCTTTGTGGGTCTCACACTGTGAGTTATATCTATTGCGGCACGGTGAAATCTACGCACTGCACGGCTTTACTGATACGGGGCGGATTAGTGAATTTACTGCAGCCAACAAGCTCTGCGCTACAGGCTCTAAAACAAAACATAAAAGCATTTAGACAAACCAGCACGTTTTACTCGTTCAGAAAAAAGTGCAAATAAAAAGCCCTTATTATGTTTTAAGTGTTATTGAAATGCTTTTGCTTATTCAGACTACCGTACTTGACTTTTTGTGTTTTCTCCTTTTCTTCTCTGGCTTAAGTTCTAACCTTAGAAATTTTACCAAGCATCCTGGTATTGCATTTGACACAAAAGTTGTGTCGAGGACATGCATTTAAACTTGAATACAATTGCAAACCTGAGCAAAATGTATATGTTTTACTTTTTGTCGCTTAGAGGTGTTGCACGCTTTTATGCAAATGTGCCATTGTAACAAAACGTTTGTTTGCTCTTCCAGACTTCTCAATGCCAACAAGATCAACTGTTTGCGTGTGAACACTTTCAAAGACCTGCAGAACCTCAACCTGCTCTCTCTCTATGACAACAAGCTTCAGACCATCAGTAAAGGCTTGTTCACCCCACTACGTGCCATCAAAACACTGTGAGTTACACACAAACACACATAAACAGGCAATCCTTCATACCCACGCTCGGTCTGAGGCTCCAGTATCTAAGCAACTGTTGAACAGAGCCGACTTCACACACTATAAATTAACTGCAAGTACAAAACAACAACAGTGAGATAAATGTGAACTACACCGATGGAAAAGCCTAGCGCTCCATCTACAACACACGTATACATGCGTAGTAATAATAGTGTTATCATAGGGTATTAATTGTTTGATGATGTGGATTCCCTCGAGTCTTATTAAGCGAGTTATTTTCACCTCCGCAGGCACCTGGCACAGAATCCATTCATGTGTGATTGTCATCTGAAGTGGTTGGCCGACTACCTGTTTGACAACCCGATTGAGACCAGCGGAGCTCGATGCAGCCATCCACGCCGCCTCGCCAACAAACGCATCAGCCAGATCAAGGGCAAGAAGTTCCGCTGCACAGGTAGAGTTCAACACACGTGAACACTGTTACAATTTTTTTGTATAATGGACATCAGGACTTGGAGCTTAAAGAGATCTATTGTGTTGATATACTCTAATACTTTAAATTCTATGGGAAACGATAAACCAAGCTCATGATTCAGTACGATATTTTGAAACATTTAATTTAAAATTTAAATGTACATTTCCGAACCATTAACTGTTTTTAATAGAGATGCACCGATATATGCGCCAAAATCAGTAGTGGTCGAAAAAATCTGCAATTTTTCACACTGTCGGCCGATAGTTTGAAAACATCCGATGACCCGAGCCGACATATCGTGTCAATCAAAAGAGGACTGAAAATGCATTAGATCTTGTGCTCTGTACATAGAAAATGTTAAGAAATATCACCATGTTCAATATTAATAGTCATTATAAGAATTAAGAACATTCGGAAAGTTATTCTTCAGAATCAATATCGGCAGATATCACTGAATAATCGGTATCGATGGAGAAATTTGGTATTGCTGTATTTAAATGAATAAAAATGAGTCTGTCATAAAATAAAATCTTTTTAAATTTTTAATTAAGAAAGAAATGAAGAAAGCTAACTGTGAAAGTACAAATATATATATTGACAGAGGTTGCATGTTTGCAGCTCAACCAATAGGATTTAATAGGCGTAATTTCGTGAAACAACCACCATAGCTGCATATCTTACATTTTTTCTCACGATATGCGATATATCATGACACGCCTTGTAAATTCACAGTTCAAAGTTCCCTCCTCAGTCTGCTCAGACCATTGAAGGAAACCAAATGAGTCCCTTTTTGGGCAAAGACATCACAGCCAAGGAGTCCCGGAGACGCTAGCTGTAAACTTTAGCATTCATCTTAATCCCATTTCTAATTCTTCTCGGTTAATAGTAGTAAACTTTCCTCATGTATTCCAATTTCATCAGGCAGTAAATATCATGTGATTCAATTCGTCGAAGTCGTAAAGAAATGACGTAACATGTTCTGATAAGGGTCACGTCAAACTAAGTTATCGTGTTTTTGGTTCCATATAACCTTGACTAAGATTATAAGACACCTGAGGGGCAAAAATAAAGCACCTTAAATGTGTTAAACACGTCCTCTGTTTTAATGTCGACACAGACACACAGAGTATCTATGAATCAAGTGAATGAAGCCGAACTCCGGCACTGACGCCCACCCGTCTGCTCCACAGTCTGATCTAATACCGCTCTGACATGTTGATAACACAAACTTCTGGCCCACCAATCGCAGCTCTTTACAGCACACGTTGCTTCACACGGTAGTAAAACGGCCTTCCTCTTCCTGTCTGTGTGTGCGTGCGTTTTCTGTGTGGCATACTCTGGCCTGGAGCAGTTCTTCTCACACACTGCCAGGTTTTAGAGTGCTCATAGGACAATGCTGACTGTTGTGAACCCGAATGAAGATGCTTTGTAGAGGAAGCTTTACGAGTGTGAACCTGCCCCCCACACGCTGCCGAAATCAGGGGCCGCGGAGGGGGGCATTAATCGGTGGGCAGCCGCTGTTTGCTTTGATATCAACCCGCAGATTGTTCTCATTAAAACTCTGTCAGTCTAGCAGCACAATAAAAAGTGCAAGAGAAGAGCTCATAGACACGCTACCGGCCCCTGGTAAGCGGTTGCAAAGGCCTAACAAGTGTTTGTGTGTTTTAGATGTGTTTTATGTGTGTATGTGGCAAAGGGCTTTGCTCCGCTCCTTTCCACCTCTTGTGTGTCTTATATGTGTGACCTTCACGTCTGTCTGTCTTTCCTGGCCCGGAATGAGGGAAAGGGGCCGGCCCGCCCATGTGCATGGTGGCCCAGAATTCTGGGCGGCTTCCTGGCTGCTGTGTCCTGGCTGCTCCCTCCTCCTCCCCGCCTCTCCGCCCCGCTCCGCTCCACTCCTCCACTCTGACCTCTGGTGCAGCTGTCTCTTGTGCTTGATCTAACCATGTGCCGCCGCCTACACAAGCCTCACATGGTTCCGTCAAGCACCAGGGATCGCTGGACACACTCGCACACAGCATGGCATTCTGGGATATGTGTGGTGGCACTTCTCTGTGCCACCCCGAGGAGAGGTGGCGTTCATTAACCCGGGAACGGTTAATTCGTTGTGCCCCTGTAAGTCTTTAGCTAGGGCGGCTGTTAAGAGATGGTGAGAATAAGATAAACAGTGGCAGGCGAGTGATGGTTGATGTAAAGCAGACTTATCTCAGACAACCAGAACCTCGCGGTACGCAGGCGCTGCCTGTGTTTTCATGTCAAAACACATTTTGCTGCCAGACCTCCAACACCTGACCACTCGCTCGACGGTGAGGTTATCTATTAAGAAATACAAACAATGTGTGTGATAAAGTAGACATGAGCGTCTGCTTGTGGAAATGCGGAACAAATACTTTTTCTGGTTCTTCTGCAGAACACAAAAGAACACAAATATTTTGAAGAACGTTGATACCAAAACAACATTGGTCCCCATTGACTTCCATTCTACAGCATGGACACAAAACATTTTTTAAAATATCTTAATTTGTGTTCTGCGAAAGAAAGTCAGATTTTGAACACGAGGATCAATAAATTCTGACAGACCTTTTATTTTTGGGTGAACTGTACCTTTAAATATTTTTATGTATTGTGTTTGTTTATGCTTATAAGAGTGTGTGAAGGTAAAAGTCATTTTATATCATGAAAATGTAACTATTATTAGGATGTTTTTACATTGTGACAGTTATACACAACACATTTCCTCCCATTAGGATAATGCGTTCTTATAATTCCTAGACATTTCACCTTTGTATTGTTCTCATTAAATTCTTATTACCGTAATTTAGTACAATTTACTTAGTTTTGCTTTTGAATTTTAAATAATGCCACAATCCTAAAGGCCCCCTAATATATAAAAGAAAATTATGTAAAATATCATATTTGAATCTTCTTTTTCCCATTGTGACTGAAATGTGACCCAGCTATACTCTTGACGGATTCGATGAGATTCTCGCATGTGTATGACAAGCTGTCTGATGGCCTGTCTGTCTTTCGTTGTGTCTCTGTCGGTTAGGTTCGGAGGACTACCGCAGTCGTCTAAGCGGCGAGTGTTTCCAGGATCTGGTTTGTCCCGAGCGTTGCCGCTGTGAAGGAACTGTGGTGGACTGCTCCAACCTCAAACTCACCAAAATACCCCCTCACCTGCCCGAGCACACCACTGACCTGTAAGAATCCACAGACACCTCATCTTACAAACCGCCCCCCCATAAATCATCCACACCTCGCACAGTTCTCCTCTCATTCCTCTCTTTCCTGTCCTCTGATAACCAGGGTCTCATAACCGGCTGTGTTAAGGTGAATGAATGTCAGGGGCCTTTCCCAGGCCATTAGCCATTGGGTCTGCGTTCCCTGGGCAGGGTGACAACGCATTTGTCCTTGTGTTCATGTGTAGAGGACGCATCAGGTTTTTCCTCTGCAGTCCCATCAACTCCAGTCATCTGTCACACTCAGACTTTCTCTTTCTCTCCGTCTCTCTGCGGCTCAGTGACTACAGCTTGCACCCGCTAGCCCAGCTGCTTATTTATAGAGCTCTTGCGGGAACGACGTCAACTGAGAGCCGGCACTTTATGTCTGCTGTGTTTTCCCATGGCAGGCCCCGCTGGGAAGATCAGCCCTGGGGGGGACGTAAAATGACAGCCATGGTGCATTTACCGTACTCTGCTCTTCCTAATGTTTGAAGAGTCTCTCTCATCTCCGTCTAGACCTTGTCTGCATCAGTCTGTCTCAATCTGACCGAGATCAGATTGAAGCTTACTGTAACGTTTATACTCAATAGTGGATATACTTTTTAAAATACTAGTATTTTTTTATTGAATAAGAAAAAAATTATAAATAATGTAAATAAAATAGCTTGTTAAACTATATGCAATGATGAACAAACTCTAGAATGCAAGCACGGCTGGATTAAAAATCCCAATTGAGATTCGATCCATTTGTCACATTTATATTTGAAGGTCAAGTTTTGCACATTGCATTGTGGGAAAGAGCATGCAGTGCAGATGCTGTTTTCTCTTTCTCCTTTTCTACCTTTACTTTCGTTTTAACTTCCATTTATCTTTGTTCTTTGTCAATAATTGTTATCGAAATGCATGACAGTTGAGGCGGATACGGAGATGGGTATTTCATTATGACATCACAGCGCTGTATATATATATACCGTCTCAGCATATGACAGTCTGAATGATAATAATTTCCTGTAATCATCAGCTCTCGTCTTCCTTCCATCACGCTTCATTGAGGTTTGCTACTATGCTGTTATTCTTTGTGTGTCCTCATCGAATTCTTAACAATTATCCTTTCTCTCTCTCATTCTATACCAGACGACTGAACGACAACGAGATCTCCATCCTGGAGGCTTCAGGGCTCTTCAAGAAGCTCCCAAACCTGCGGAAAATGTACGAATTTGTTGATTTCCCAGTCTTACTTTTACTAGAGCTCGTGGGTTGGGCTGCTGAATGTCATTGGGGGATTTGGGAGATCCAGGTCGATAGCTTTATATGCATTATAATACTACGGACAACGGGGAAGAGCAGGCTCTGGAATATTCCATATTAATGGGCAAAAGCATGAAGTGATTTACTGTCAGACAATATTTGCGGCGTACTCTGAGAATGGGAAAAATGGCATTCGCTCGGGGAGGAGAAGCAGTGATTTATCATGCATGAAATTGCTTAGTATCAGGCACAGTTATAAATTGGGCAGATCAAACATGCTGACCTTATTTTTTACTGGAGCGCCGTTTAGAATTAACCTGTGCATCATCATAAAGCGTGTTTAGGATGCGATCACAACATGGTCTGTCTGATGAAGAAACACAGACGGCAGTGCCGTTGCTTTCTGTCATTTGTTAGAGTAATAAATGATGTGTTCGAGAGGTGAGAAGCGTGTAGTGGATCGGAGCTCAAGGGGAGTTGACGTCTTCTTCAATTTCCTTTCTGCAGAAATCTGTGTAACAATAAGCTGCGGGACATCCGTGAGGGGGCGTTCGATGGGGCCGCAGGTGTTTTGGAACTGCTGTTGACAGGAAACAAGCTGCAGTCAGTCAACGGACGGATGTTCAAGGGTTTGAGTGGCCTGAAAACATTGTAAGTATCGTTGTCGTTTCATCCTTCAGCTCCAAAAACCCTGCTGTGTGTACAATTGTGATTGAGGGCAATAAAAAGCGAAAGTGTATGGTGGAATTCAAGTATACAGTAAATGCAAAATAAGGTTTACGACCAAGCAGAGAAATTGTACCCCTTGAGGTTCACGCATTCCTGGTTGGGGATCACGTATTAAGATAAATATGTGCATTCTAACCACATTCACAATCATATATTCGCACAGCTCTGAATATAAATTCACCGTGGGGTTGAGGCATTGGAGATGCAGACAAAGAGGATTTTCACATATAGGCATTTTGAGAAAGAAAATGTCATGAAAATTCCCCACTCTCAGCAAAAGAGAATGTGTAAGCCTCAGATCTAATCAAGATGTTGACCTCATGAATCTATTCAGAAAAGCTTACGGGGACGAGCGCTCCCAATGCTCGGGCACAAAGATGCTAATACAATGCGTATTCTGAGGCCTGGTGGTTAAAAGAGCTTTCCTAAGGTCTGCTCTGTCTCTGTCTCTCTCTAATTAGCTTAAATGGAGAGAGAGGAGCACACCCAAACAAATGAATGGAATCATGGTCCTGCAATATTGGATTTGGTGGCTTTCAAATCCCAGGAGTATGTGTCCAAATTGAGTTTGCTTGTCTCAGATCCCTGTTTGTCAAGAGTATTATGTCGAATTTGCTGCTTTCGGTTTTTCATCATGGCGGGCTCTGGTTTGCATTTAGCCCGTTTGTGCTGCTGAGGGGCTTTAGGAGACCCTGATTACTTTGGGCAACCTTTCCCCGCTCAACCACACACAAACTCATCTTATCCAGTGACAAGGAGCAGGCTGTCTCAACGGTCGGTGTCTTAAAGAGCAGATGCGCGTGGTTACTGTAAAGGCCAATGTGCAAGTAAATGACATGAAAACCATAGAGTAATAGACGTGACATGAATAAACCTGGTTATAATGCTAACCCCAAACCCAAATTCTACCTTAAGTCTTCCCTGCTATTGACGTCATTTTCCAATATTCTATTTTTTCACTGTTATACAAAGGGGGGGTGTTAACCATCTTCGGAAAGGGTACAGCACATATGAATAAATACAGCAAAACATGATTTTTTTTCTGCTTTTTGTTAGGAAAATAAAAGCAGAGGCTCTGTTCTTTAATATGCTACAGTGTTGTATTCTCATATATTCATAGGAAATAATCTGATGTCCATCAAAAACAAGCTGTTATGTTTCAAACAGAGATGGCGATGGAGAGACAAAAGTTATCGATAAACGCTTGAATTCTTTTAATGTCCTAACCCTTTGTACCTTTGTACAAAAACATTTTGTGGTCCATACGGGACTATGACTGTCTTAAGGCAGTTTCAGTGGCAACAACATAAACTAATTTTGTGTCCCAAACTTAACTTCCGGTAAACCTCCTCAAAGAATCATTATCTGTTGAGTAGTTTTAATTTAATTTAACACAATAAAATATGATTCTAAATAAATATGAATGTATTCATTATTATATTATTACCAAACACAGTCCAGAAGTTAACTTATGGCCAGCGCATGCGTCTGATGAAAACGTCAATGTAACTCATGTCTGACTTTTCCGTCTTGAGGGGACATTAGCGCCATACACCAATACACATACACAGTTACCAGTCAACAAACAGTACACGTGATGTTTCTACATGTTTCTATCTCAAAGTAACGTTTCCAGAATGAGATGTTAACAACATACTATTAAACTGCAATTCACTGAATAAATAACAGCAGGAGTCTCTCTGTTTATCTCTGTGAGCTCGGTGTGATCAGACCTGCCTCTGTGTTCCGTTCAGGATGCTGAGGAGTAATCAGATCAGCTGTGTGGATAACGCCACCTTCACCGGCCTGAGCTCTGTCCGCCTGCTTTCCCTCTACGATAACCGGATCTCCACTATCGCCCCAGGAGCTTTCAACACTCTGCATTCTCTCTCCACAATGTGAGTCCTACACACACACGCTTCATTCACCTCCAAGACTTCAGTCCGTTATGCATCCTTAACCAATTTAAATTCTTTAGCGTTAAACAAACAGATATAATAACACATAATTCGTCGAAGTTGCTGTGTCCGTACCAAACCCACATGCTGATTTAGGTTAAAAATTCAGTTCTGTTGCACACAAACACGCAGGAAGTCAAACAGCCTATCGGGTCACGCACCACCACCAATCAAGTGCCTATTATATCTCCATATGCAAAGAGGATAAGGATGCGGTTTAGGGGAAGTATTCCATTTTTCGTACGTGTTATTGTTTGCAGTTGTTTTTCAGAATTATTAGGTTATGTTTTCTTGTCCCGCTCGAAAATGGTTGTTCTTGAACTTCAGATGAGAAATTGTTGGCTTGCCCCCTGGGGCAGCTAGAATTATTCGGAAACGGCTCAAAAAGAAAACTAAAAATGGACGAGAATTTTGCACAATGATGATCATAATGTCCATACAAAGGCAAATTCACGGAATCCTCTCTAGCATCATTGTATTTTTGTTTTTGAATGTGTGCTTTGAAAGAATTGAGAACAGCTGGGCAGAATGATGCGCGGTACATTTTTTAATACAGATTAATACCGGCGCAGCATTTTGCGGGGAAGTAAACAAAGGGCCGATAAACAAAAATGCACTCCAATCACGAGCCTGAAGGAATGACGAGAAAGATCAACAGAGAAAATTAAGAGATCTCACAGATGTTCACCGAGAAACAGATGCTGATAAACATTCGGAATAAAAAAGTGGAACCTTAGTTTAAAAAAATAAATGAAAATGACAACTGCCACCAGAATGAGCATCTGTAAACTGATGAAATATGATGTGGCGCTGTATTACTGGAACATATCGCAATGTGCAGAAATACACATGGTTTGTTGTCTTTGTTGTTCTGTAAACACTCGAAATATGTGAACAGATTCTGAACAGAGGGGCACTAAGATAGTTTTGTTTGCATGGGGGTGACATGATATTCTATCTGCCTAACTAATCAACTTTCGCATGCATAAACAACAGGAAGATACAAACAACACGTTTCACTTTTCATCCAGCCGTTACATTTTTTTTGCATGTTTTGAAGCTTACCACTGTGGCATATCTTATTGGACACTAGAGATTTTTTTAGGCTGTATATACAACATTTGTTTAGTACACTTCAGTATGAAAAAAGTCATTAAATTATAACTTTTATTCATGGTTTTTATTTATGTATAAAAAACGCATAATACGTTTTTTTAAGAATTTTAAGCTTGAAAATGAAAAAAAAAATCTTAGAAAATAGTGTGAACGACACTTCAGCATTTGTGATGCAAACCGCTAAAAAACAGCAAAGTACCCAAGGTGCCGACACAATCTCTCCGAAATTCATAACTATTTTTTATAACTATACCGTAGTAACTATTTACTCCTTCATGCTTGAATGTATAGGCTGCTTCATGTGAATGTGTACTTTTTTATTTGTATGTTTTAGTAAGTTTTGCTGTTAGATAGTGACAAAAGTTTTGGGGTGGGATTAGGGGAGGGGCTTCAGTATAGATTTTTCAAACTTTGTGTTCACTTTTAACTTTTTACGCGATTGCAGCAAATGCGCATCATTCTCATTGAAGTATTTCAAACATACGGCTTTTTTGCGTGTTTTACAACAAGAACTTTGGTTTTCAATTAGTGTCTGACATTCTTCTCTCTCTCTGTTTTTTGCCAAGAGGTTACACTTCCAATAAACCTCTTTAAGATTCTTTCTTTTGCATGGCTCTTTTGCTCTCTAATTACCCGGAGAGTGACACAGCCATGTCCATTTCAGCACAGGCCAGCTAAAAATACCCAGACCAGGAGAGAGAGCGAGAGAGAGAGAGAGAGAGAGAGAGAGAGAGAGAGGCTCGCCAGCTATTCTCCTCCCTCTTTTGTGCAGCGGGCACGTTGGACACACTTTTTCTGCTCTGTCTCTCTCACTCCATCATTCACCCCTCCACCTCCGCTGAAATTAGAGCAGAGTGGATGATGTTTCCGGGCGCAGAGTTTGCAGGGCTGAAAGAAGCAGTCAGGACAGAGTCGCTCTTGTGACGCTGAAATTTAATTATAGATTATAATAGTTCAAATAGCTCTCATTTATTCATTTTAGCTGGGAAATCATCCTGTGCCCTTAAACTTTCACTCGTCGTATAGTGCTGTATAGTTCTGCCTTTAAACACCCGGGCAGTTCTATTTTGTTATCATTTCTCAACGTTTGTCCCCTGTTAACACTTTGATAACCTCATCATGACGCCGAAGTTAAAATAAAGTTAAAACATCACCTGCATGATGCACGAGCCCTCTTACAGTAACCTTGATGCTATTATTACATTAGCTCATGTAACAGCACGTTATACAAAATCGATTAATTTTTTATTAAACAAGATAAAACAACAACAAAAGCCAAAGGTCTATTTTGGGGGGACAGTTGAGTACTACATCTAGACATTTGATCTCGTAGTCTTGCATTTCTTTGCCCTATGAAATAAGTTGTGTGTACAGAAAGTGCTGTAGGAATAATTAAAGGCAAACAGATTGCTGGTGTGAAACAGAGCCATGTGTTAACATAGGCTTATACCCTTTAGCTGCAACATGTCTAATGGCAAACCAGCAGAAGGTCAGCACAGTCCATCCCGCCGGCTATAGTGGAGCAGACACTCTCAGGGACTCTTTTTGTTACTGTATAAAAGAGTTCCTCTCTGCCTGTACCAGCATGGGCCACTGCTACCGTGTGTATCAGTCAGACGGGCGTCTGAGTGGGCCGTCCGCCGGTTCCCTGGTGAGCCTTCTAGAGTCATTGCTGGTGACGCTTTGCACTCAAGGCTAAACTTTTTAGATTTAGGTCTTTGCTCCACTGCATGAATTTCCAGGGCTCAGAGAGGACGTGTGAAAAATGGGTCAATAAGTTGGCTGTGAAGCCTCGGCTCCAGCGCTCCCCATAGCCATCACTTGATGGATCGCTCTGCACCCGAAACCCGATGAAAATATGTGTCTTATTACACGGCCCTCGTCTTATTTGAGTGGCTGCTTTACAACACCTTTATGACTATGAAACAACTGGAGATTTCGCTAGATTTCATTACGTGACTTGATGATTGGTTCTTTGAATGAATCACGATTCTTTGTGTATTTGTTTATAATAATATTTGTGGCTAAATAAATATAATTAAAAAGACGTTTTTTAAGTAGCCAGTTTTAAAAGACAGTACAAGAGACAATATATTGTTTGCCGGACACACTGACCTACAGTCTATAAGCACACGTCTTGTTTTTTTTAATAATAATGTTTATAATAATAAGAAGATGATAAAGAAGGAAGATTTATATGAATTATTATTATTATTATTATTATTATTTATAATATTCGTTGTTATTATTATAATCACTAATAATAATACGAAATATTATCACTTATAATTAAAAGATTAGCCTCATTGTATTTTCTCTTTACTGGCCAATGAATCATTCTCGTGAAATAAGTGTAGGGTTGCAGAGAGCGAGAGAGAGTTTGTAACTCCAGGCAACGTTTTAAACAGTTGCTGAATTTTTTATGATATTATAAAATATATAGTATTAACACAAGATCAATAATCATAGTTATTAATATCACATTGTCAACAACCTGAAAAACGAAACCATTTGTGTTACTGCGATTCTATCAAACATCTGCAGATTTCACCGCAGTCACAATATGCAATTGTAAATGGAAATACATCAATGCCGTCCCCCCGCTCTGTTAAACGTTGAATTGTTTATGTGGTAATATAACCTTGCTCATTGCTTACTGTTAATATTGTGAAATAGCGCTGTTTTTCTTCTCTTTCTGTTTGCAGTAATCTACTGTCTAATCCGTACGTGTGTGACTGTCACTTAGCCTGGCTGGGGCTGTGGCTGAAGAAGACCAGGGTGGTCAGTGGCAACCCGCGCTGCCAGAAACCTGCCTTCCTGAAGGAGATTCCTATCCAGGATGTGGCCATGCCTGATTTCACCTGTGATGGTATAACTCCATTAATTCTGCCACTTCCACTAGCTCAATATCTTATGCATGAGCTCAGTCTGGTTATGGATCAGTAGCTCCATAAATGCCGGCTTTAAAGAGTGTGTATTAAAGCAATAAGCACTTATGTTGATTATGCCGTTGTTAAAGGGTGTTGTTATTGGAAAGCCATATCCCCTGGAAGATGGGTGGAGATGTTAACCACTTTGGAAGTGTCTTCGAGACACTAAATTAAACATTATGCTTTTTTAAAGCCAGTTCAACAAAAATGCAGTAGTGCTATTATACAATTCAGTGTTATCAGTCAGATCATGTTTGACTTATGAAAATAATAATAGTTGCTATAAATAATATTTGTAACAAACAATATATAATAGTAATAATAATAATAATGGTTGTTGTTTTAAATACGTATTATTATAAAAAAGATATAATAGTAATAATAATAATAGTTGTTGTTTTAAATACTAATTATTATAAACAATATATAATTGTAATAATAATATTAATAATATTTGTTGTTTTAAATACGAAATTTTATAAACAATATATAATTGTAATAATAATAATAATAATAATAATTGTTGTTTTAAATGCTAATTATTATAAACAATATATAATTGTCATCATAATAATAATTGTTGTTTTAAATGCTAATTATTATAAACAATATATAATTGTAATAATAATAATATTTGTTGTTTTAAATACGAAATTTTATAAACAATATATAATTTTAATATTTATAATACTAATAGGTTGTTGTTCTTGAGAAAAATTATAATTAATTTATTATTAATGTCATGGATATTGTTCATGTTCAACAATATAACATTTTTCCAATTTTCTCTCATATCTTCAGCATAATCATTTCGTCAACTAAAATTGTTCAATATCTAAATATATTTTTTTCTCATTCTTTTACTGTTCTGTTGCTCTTCTGTGTGCACTCTGACCTTTTAAGAGGTTACACACACACATTCATGCTGTCAAATAAATCAGAGGTTTATTGTCAGGACATTAATACGAGTTTGCAGACCTCAGCTCCTGTTTGCTCTTCCATCTTCACCACATTCATCTCCAGTTCCCATGAAATCAAACTGCTTAGATCAGCCCACGAAATCGGCTCCTTCTAGACACCATTCCGGGTTCGCTCAACGCTCCATCTCCTCGGATTTCCCACCACCCTCCGCTTCTCGCAGCGTCGAGTAAATCGCACCGGGCCGTCTTCCCACAAGGCCTCACCGCGAGGGCACCGCGAGGACGAATTCGATGCTGAGCGTGGAGGCCTTAACAATATCTCTCCTCGCTCTGGTTTTTATAGGGAAGAACTTAAAGACGGAGAGGAAAACAGAACCCCTTGAGACTGACATAAAGTTTTAGGGAGAGAAAGGAACTGCGGTTTGGCTTCTGTCTGGCCAGGGTCTCCAAAAAGCCTCCGTGTCGAAGCTGCGGCGTTTGGGGCAGAAACTACTCTTTCTCTACTCCGAGGCATCAGGGAATATTGTGTTAAGAGAGTCTGCTCAGCCGTAGACAGGGTAGGACTTTGAAATAAAGAGGTTCAAGGTGAGAGAAATCGCCCTGGCTTGAGGTCCATTAGTTTGAGGAGCTCATCTGTCAGTACTCGTGTGTTGTTATTCCGTTCGGCGCAATGAGGCTTTATTGCTTTCGACTTGGGTCGGGGGCACCATCACTTAAGCGCCAAAAAACTCACCACCACAACATGCAGCTGCTTCAAGCCAGCGCTCTGCAATTACAGTTAAGAGTAGCAAAGCTAAATTGATTTACGGGAAGATATTTTTGGTAGTCTGACGAAGTCCAGTTTTTGTAAAACAAGCCCACGACCCCCCGGCTCCTCCGTGTTATTGCTGGAGCGTATCTCGGTCTCCATTACCTCCCATTAATGGCTTAATTCCCTTTTTCTATTTAATCTGCGGAGTAATTCAGCCTTTAGCAGATAGGATCTCGCAAAGTTTGGATGAAAGCAGCTCGAGAGGAAGCCTGCAAGTATTGCTTCCAGAAAATGAGGAGCAGTCGGGCCAAGAGCAATATTAAACTGCTGATGTTAAACTCCTGTGCGCTGTATCACTTATTAGGAGCAAGTGTGTGTTGTAATAATGATACCCGGGTTGCTCCTGCGCCTTGGAGAAAGTGCTGTTTTGGGAAAGAGCGTGAATTTTGTTCATTTAAACCAGGTTCACATGTTACACCTGTGGTTTTTCAGCCATTCTTTCCTCTTTCTTATTACTTCTTTTTAAAGAATTGATGAGTTTCTATATTAGTTCTCTTAGCAACAAATTTTTCTCTTGCATGATGTGAAGGAGCATAAAAAATTGAAGTCTCTCTTTCTCTCAGGCGTGGAGGATAACGTCTGTCTGCCACCGACCCCTCGCTGTCCGGATTCCTGCACGTGCTCGGACAATGTGGTGCGATGTAGTAACCGAGGGCTGCGTTTGCTACCTAAAGGCATCCCGAAAGATACAACCGAATTGTGAGTTTCTTTTAAAAATGTCTTTTATTTTTTCTTTCTCTGCAAATCTTTTGGGCCTTTTATGGAAAATGTATAACTTAATCTGGTTTTATCTAGAATTAAATATTTATTGGTTGCCAGATAGACAGAGATGTTTGAGGTTGATTTGGAAAATCTTTCTCAAACAAATGTAGCTAGAAATTTTTTTAAATTTTTCTTATAAATGTTTTATTCAGGATTTACAATGTTCTCTCTTTGCCAGTTTGAATAAAATCTGATAATTGTGTTTGTACAATGGACTTTTATTCTATTTTCAATGTATTGGGATGCAATGGGAACCTGATCCAGACTTACACAGACACACTTGAAATTGCTCTAATCTTGTAACTGAGGTCCATCACCGAGTAACAATTTCTGTCGTAATCTAATGGACCAATCAGATGGAGAGAACCTCTGACACGCAGGTCCATTATCACTGGACACAAACCATTCATACACCCACGAGACGAAGTAAGAGAGTGATGGAGACTGATGGGGAGACAGAGAGAAAGCAATTGAATGAGATGACTGAGACTCAGAGAAGACAAGAAATCACAAGATAACAATAACAAGTGCCAGAGAGAGACAGATATAGGACACGGTTATTAGTGAGCGAGGTGAACGAGAATGTAGAGCCTTGTTGGTTTTTCAGCCAAACGACATCAATTGCACATAGTAAAGAAAAGCATTTAAGATTTTACATGACAAATAATTTTACAAAAAGGCCTAATATTTAATGTACGGTAAAACTGGTTCTCAAGTTAATGTAGGATGTTTTGTTAATGTTGAACTCAGTTTTGTTTACATTAGTTAATGCAATTGCAAATATGAAATCATAATAGTTGGATGCATTTACATTATTTAATGTATGAGTAATGGGACATTTATTCATTATCATAAACCTAGATGAATATAATCATAATTTGTTGTTCATTTTTCATACACAATATCTAATGCATTAACTAATAGTTAACAAGTTGAACCTTTTTTTTAAGTGTTACCAAAACAAGACTAAAAACTATAAGGTTTGACTGGGCTTTAGACCTGAGCAGCATTTATTCTCTGCTATCGTGTACAGTTTTGAAAGCAGCGCACTTCTTTCTCACTGACAGACTCCATTATCCGCTGATAGTCGGAAAGTGTCAGATCTGTGTGACTGCGTCATGTGCTATAGGAGTGACGCTGAGGCTCACAGACGTCTGGATTGTTGATGTTCTGCTGGGCTCAGCTGAGAGCCTTATGGCAGGTCTCTTGAGTTTCCTGGCGCAGTCAAAATGAGGATAAATTGAACCCAAGGGCAAACTTTGTAAATAATCGATACAAGCAACTACTCTTCAGTGCTGCTTTATAGTTCTGTACCAAAATTTAGTGAGCTGCCTACCTAGACAACAGTTTCAGGGAAACCACTGATGCTGTTTACTAAGATGTATTGTTTTGCCCATTGCATTGTACCCGCTGTGGAAAAGGCAATCCCAGAATGCATTGTGACAAGTTCAGTGCTAAAAGAAAAATATCTATTTAAACACAGAAAACTGTTATTTAAGAAAACTATTAAATGTTTTTGGAGAATATCTCTGCTTACATGCTAATGTCAAACTCAATGTTTGTCTGTTTTGACCTGTTTTTACTGCACTGTGGATTAGAAGTGAAGGTTTGACTTTGACTTGTCCTGGGATTGTGAATGTGTGTGGACTGCTCTATAAACAAGTTTTTCTTGTCATTTCAGGTATTTGGAAGGAAACCTCCTCACATCTGTGCCAAAAGAGCTAGCTAACCTGAAAAAACTGTCACTCCTGTACGTATTTTTATTTTACACTTCTATACTCTTTTGCAAGATCGTTTTGTCTAAAGTCTGTTGTCAAGTAAAAACGGATCCGAGTAATCGGTTTTTTTGAAGATCGGATTTTTTTAGGACTTGGGGAGAAAATAAGTTTCAATGTCTGAATTTTCATGAGTATTCGGCATCTTTAGTTTTTGTCAGGCTGTGTAAATGAATCTGCTGTGTTTACATTTGTTTTCCCCGCAGAGACCTCAGTAACAACAGCATCGATGTTCTGGCTCCTCTCACCTTCAACAACATGACTCAGCTCGCAACTCTGTAAGTCAAACCATTGGTATACGTTTGTTTGCAGATGTATTGCGTTGCCATGCCTAAAAATCTGAAATAATTTGAAGGCGTTCCAATTTTGGTTTTCTCTCTTCTGTGTTTCTCCGCAGTATCCTGAGTTACAATCAGATTCGATGTGTCCCGGTTCATGCGTTTGATGGCTTGCGTTCTCTCCGCCTGCTGTAAGACCCTTTTGTTTTTACCTGATGATCCAGTGATCTGCTACCGCCACATCTTACACAATCTTATACAAACAGTACATGAAACAGCATATTCCTACCATCAGCAAGTCTTAAAGCGAGCAGTAGATTTCCAATTCTGTTTCTTCAGCTCAACCGTGGTCGCTTTTGTGATTTTAAAACTATAAGATGAAAGCTTCTTTGTGTTTTAGGTCATGTTAAAAACTTTAAACTACATTTAAATGCTTGTTATAGTTAGATTTTGTAGTTTAACTTTTCCAAGGTCCAGACTTCCAAGCGGGCAAAATAAACTGTAACAATTTATCATGTGAACATGATTCTAGTCAGTTTTTACGCTTAAAATATATCCATTTTATTCGTGTGTTTGGGATTCATGAAATGCAAGCTAGAATTGTGTTATTTAAATTGTGAGGAAAAAAAGATTGTTGTCTCCTTTGATGCCTGTTTCACAAGAACCCTTGGAAATTACTAGAAAGCAAATAACACTAAAGAGTTAAGTGTGTTTTAATCCAAACCTGGCCACTGTTAAAAAAAACATTAAAAGTTTCTCTGCACACATTTGCTGTCAACACCCTGCGTGCACAGTCTGCTAAACAGAGACGAAAACATGCCCGCCTTATTCCGCCCCCTTTAAAGTCAAGTCTGCCAGCCAGTCATCATTGTCACTTTTTAATTTCCCAGAATGCCCCATGGATGGCCTCTAGGGGCCGTAGCTGTCCGATCACAGGCTCAGATTTCGCTGTGTGGGTTCAGCCCCCAGTAATCGAACAGGAGAAATTATTAAACAGAACTGACACAGCACACAATGAGACATCTCTGTCACAGTGGTGGTTTTCAATAATCTGTGCAAAATGCAGTGAATGACTGACCCTTACTCTTTCTTTCATCATTTATAATATAGAAACAATGAACAACTCCCAGCGCTTTCTTTTCAAATTCTTTTCTTTCAGAACCCTCCACGGAAATGACCTTTCAACTATTCCAGAGGGAGCCTTCAGCCATTTGACGTCTCTATCTCATCTGTAAGTGTGTGCGTTTGTGCCTCTCTGTCTTAGAGACCAACTCGGGTATTTAGACTCGATAGGTTTTACCTCATTACCAGGTGCAACCTGGAGAGAGGGCAGCTTTGCTATAGAGCGGCCTTGTGCTGTGCGCTTTAAGACCGAGCCCCACAGGAAATCTTTGTAAATTTTATTACAGCTAAAAGGCATCTATTATAGAGCCTTATGGCCGTGTTTAGTTTTTTTCCCCCTCCAGCTGTCGTTCCCCTTGCTGGTTTGGAGTGGGGTTACTGTATAGCTCCTTGTTTCCTTATTGAAAAGAGCTGTCAGAAAAAATCCCTGTTAAGGGATAAGGGCCCTGTGTTTCATCAGGGCGCAGAATTAAAGGATGTAGCACAGGTTGGCTTTGATTGATTTTGACAAGTATCTGTGCATTTGTGTGCGTAACATTCATCTCCGTTCATGCAGGGCTCTGGGAGCGAACCCTTTGCACTGTGATTGCGAGCTGGGATGGTTGTCTCAGTGGGTGAAGGCCGGGTATAAAGAGCCTGGCATCGCCCGCTGCACCGGACCACCCGACATGGCGGACCGACTTCTACTCACCACCCCTCTCAACCGCTTCCAGTGCAAAGGTGAGTTTTCCTGTTCGTTAAGAAAGTAAGAGAGTCATACTTTTATAATTTCAGTGGAAACTTAAAGATTGATCAAACATTAAGGCAGGATAGGAACTTAACAGGTTTAATTAAATTAGGTTTAAAGAGAGAGTGAAAGTGAACATGGCTTTCATGAGACTTGCCATTCTTAGTCCCTTTTCTATGTTCATTTAATGTCCAAATTGTATATTTACATTCTAAATATGTCCTTGATCATATTACTAATATAATTGATCAATCTATGTTCTAATTATAATAACAATATATATATATATTTTATCAAAACATAACTTACTGCCTACCGAAAAGGTCTTATTTTCTGATGATGTAGCCAAGGCTGTGTGGGCAGAGAAAACTATCAGCCAATAAAATCAAAGCCCATCCGTTTCTTTATCCTCTCTCTCACTCGAAAACATGATTACAAATGATATTATGAAATTGACATGTTTAAAAGCTGTCCAATCATCCCCTCCCGCTTATTCCCTCCTCGTTCTCTTTCTATCTTTCGCTTTATATCTTACTCCGTTCCTTGTTTTAAAGGGCCCGCCGATGTGAATCTGATGTCCAAGTGCGCCCCCTGTCTGGCAGTCCCCTGTCAGAACAACGGCACTTGTGTTAGTGACGTCACCGGATCCTACCACTGCACCTGCCCGTTTGGCTACAAGGTGAATACACGCTGCTCCTGGTGCATTCTGGGATACTCAGCTGTTTGGCATCTTCCTTGTCCTTCCGCGCACACGCACAGAATGTTTTGCACATCATTACGTGCGGGAGAGGCCTTTCATCCATCTTCCTGAGCTAACTCGCTGTAACAGAAATTTCCTGATTACTTCCCTGTTCTTATTGTACGGGGCTGTGTGTGTGTGTGTGTGCGTGCGTGCGTACGTGCGTGTGTGTGTACGGGTCCAGGCTGCAGCATGCAATCATTAGCCTTTTGTTTGGTTATGGGATTCCTGTCAGTGTTGTTCTGCTGAAGAACAGATAAGAGCTTAACCCTTTGCCCTCTACAAGACAAAACCAACGGTTGGTATTTTAATTAAAATCGCCTCTCTCAAGGTCACTTGTAGGTGCGGGTGTTTGTGTGTGTCTGTCCTCCAAGTAAGTGAAGATTAATTAGAACGTTCAAGTGGACTGAATTCAATCAAACATTAGGAGAGAGAGGGAATAACAGTGCGAGAGAATGAGAGAGAGAGAGAGAGAGAGAGAGAGAGAGAGAGAGAGAGAGAGAGAGAGAGAGAGAGAATGTATTTTGAGGAAACCGCAGGAAACAGATGTATCAGAATCGAAAGCTTTCGTCTCGAGTTGAAATGGAGAGTGTTAGTCACAGAGTTGCAACAACCGCTGAGTGTAAAAGGATCTGCTGTTCATACATCTTCTATAAACCCAATGTTACTCTAAACTCTGCTCTGGGCACCGATATTGCACAGAATAACAAAGTAATTTTAACATTTTATGAAGAAATGCGAGTGGAGCTTGTCTGTGTGAGTCAACACCACAATGCTGTGAGGTTTACGATTGGTTTCCAGGGCATTGATATGCGGTTGCCAGCATCCGATGTTGCTAAATGGTTGCTAGGGCGTTGCAAGGATGTTTATTACTGGTCAGAAGAGACCATAAGTCAAGGCCGTCTTTACTTTAATATTGTGACGTATTTCCTGGTCAAACTGAATATGGAATGAGAACAATGGAGGGCTTCAGATTTAGATATGAGATGATGAAAAAAAAATTTTTGGAGTGACATGCATAAACAGGGACGTAGATGGGGGGGGGGAAGTTGGGACCATTCTAAGGGTCCACGCACTTTTGGGATCTGTTTTATTAGTTGCAACAGTATTTGTAGTAATGTAATAGAAACGATAAATGTATTATAAAATTGCAGACAAATATTTTGGATACAAGTTGGCTTGTATGCTCGGTGCGGTTGGGGGCCCAACCTCATATTCTTTCATAGGGCCCAAAATTGCTAGCGGCGCCCCTGCTCACGAAAAATTGTTCACCACAAAACTAGTAATGTGAACTTACAAAGTGATGTAAGTGATATATTGCATTTCTGTCAATAGATCCTCCAAATATGTTCACACACCATAATATCTATGGGATATTACGGTATCTATCTAAAACTATGGAAATCGTTTACCCAGGTGATCCCTTGGCTAGAAAAAATTGTACCACACTTTTCCTCAATAGGCAGCTTGATTTGAGTTATAATTCATCCTTGTAGCCGAGTGGCGTGGAAGAAAAGTGTAATATATTAGGGTTAGTGGTTTAGAACAAATCCTTAAGTATGAGCAATGAAGCTTGGTCAGGATAGATGCGTTCATCATTTTTGGCGTGAATAAAGCCTGGCTTTTGAGCCTCTTCAACGGGGACATTTTTTATTTATCTTGGTTTTCCAGTGTTAAAAATCTCAAGAAAACATTGGTGGTGGAAATGAGACGTGACTTAGAACCTTATTACAGCACAAGCTGTTGAACAGCAGACTATCCCAAACAGCCTCGCTTTTACTTAAATTAAATATGACATCTAGTCTGACTGAGGTCATACAGTGTTGCTTTAATAGCCGCTGCTGAACTTTGTTTGAAAGTTAAATTGGAATTAACATTTGACTTGACATTTTGCTCAGAATTCATCATGTTATATTGTAGATGATGTGACATTTTGTTCCTTTCTTTAAAGGTTCACCGGCAGGCTTTGACTTGGGATGTAAACATCAGACAGGAGCAAGTCCTGGCCTTTGTTTCCTCTCAGTCCTACTCATTGTGCTTTTCTCATCTCTTTTCTTAGGGCCGTAACTGTGAGATCCCCATTAACGCCTGCATCAGCCAGCCATGCAGTAATGGAGGCACATGTCACGTCACACCTGGACAGGATGGGCAGTACAGGTACATCCCATACAAATTTTTTTCTTAGTGTTGGACCCACACCCTGGTGCATATGGTCTGGCATTATTTCCTGTTTCGGCTATCATCCACAAATCACCCGCATTTTCTTTCTATTCTTAATTTGGTTTGGAGAATGCGCATGCATCTGGACTAAATCGGCGTATTAAAAATTAAAAGCCTGTATTACTCAGGGACATTGACAGAAGCAAGAGACAGGCAGAATGTTGTAATGGGACAATAAACATCCCCAGTGTCTCATAAATCACCCGGCAGCTTTGGTAATGTCTGTGCAATTCTTGCATTCAGCATGAATGGCACATAAGCTTGAGTTACTCCCCATGATCACCACAAAACACTGAGATTTAACTGGGCTGGGATGGATTATGTTAAGTGTTAAATATGTTGGTAGATAACTATGAGTTTTATATTGGGGTGAGAAAGATAAGCTTCTAGCTCAACCCTTGAGAAATGGCAGGCGATGGACAGGGCGGATGGGTAAAATCGGCGACTTTTCCGCTATAGGCCCCTTTTTTCTGTTAGTAAATATTGACATGTTTTTGTGGGCGGATATAGGTGGAGGCAGAAAGATTCCCCTGGCTGTCTTACTAACGCTAGCGAGCATGTTTTGATTTTGTATTACAATGACTGGAGAAAAAATGATTTCATTTGAATGTGTATGGTCAGTAACTGGCTGGGACTGTGAATGTTGTGTAATATATGAACTTTCATGGAAGGAACCAGATTGGAAAAACCTGTATACACTCAATAGAGGGACAACCTGTCAGGTTTACCTTCCTTACCAGTTAAGTGGTCTGACATCCACACATACCAGATATTTAAAATATCAAATTGGAGACTGTATTCTTTCGATTGTGGCTCTAAACAACACAACAAGATGATATTTTAAACCTGAATCTGTGCTGGTTTGTACTGGCCGCCTCCAGTTTTCCCTTTGTTTTTGCCTCCTGCTAACGTCGTGAAGTAATCGTGCCGTCGGCCGTAAAGGGGTCTACAGGGTGAGATAAGTGTTACTGATACTACACACCATGGCGATACGTTTGTTTGGAAACGTATGTGCCTGTGCCGGCCTTAATCCGCGGTCAACCTTGACTTTCCCTTCCATTGACTTCCATTCATACGCATGCGAATGCGTCAGACCGGAAAACGCAAGGCCGTCCGAAGATGTTTATTTGATTGTTTTAAGAAGTTAATACATTTTTAGAAAGTTAATGCACAGGGGAAACAAAGAGAAAAGAAATCAAAATGTTCAGTGTGTTTCCTTTTTACATTTGATGCAGTGATCACTGTCTTCCTCCACATTCCTGCAGCTGTGTATGTCCTCCTGGGTTCGAGGGCCAGCGGTGCGAGATGAATCCCGATGACTGTGAAGACAACGACTGTGAGAATAACTCCACCTGCGTGGATGGAATCAACAACTACACCTGCATCTGTACCCCCAACTACCGAGGTACAAAAGCCATTCACGTAGCTCGTAAAAGTAGCCGTAGCAAACTCTCTAACCCCATTCAGAGAGCTATTTTCGTAGTCATATTACCCACTTTGTCTTACTCACATGTACCGCAATGAGGCCATCGCATTTACTTGGCCTTACCGATTTCATTTATATCCTTAAGCCACAACTGAGGTGGCTAAGAAAACATTAGGAGACCAAAATAATATACATCATTGGACTGGTGGAAGGCAGTTTCACTAAACAAACTAGCCTTTGACATAAGTCCTGACTGTGCGAATTTAGAGGTCCGCTGTTCTGTTCTTTTCTGTTTTAGAATTGCCAAGTGCCGCAATTCTACTCTTGTCGTCTTTCCATTTCTCGTCTTCCACCCCTTCACTTTTCCTTCCTGAACAGAGAGAACATGCAACTGCTCGTAGCAGGGCCTGTAATCATAACTGCATGCCTCCTTGCCACCTCCCTTGGAGTGAGTACAGTTGGCATAGTGTGTGGGTGTGTGGACTGCAGTGGTACAAGCCTGGCATTCGGGACTTTTAAGTTTGTAGGGCACATACAGCTGTCTGGTTTACCAATGGTTTTCTTAAGAATTCTTAAAGGGATTGTTCATCTAAAAATACACATTTTTGAATCATTTACACACCCACATGCGATTCGCCACCTGTATGGCTTTCTTTTTTGTGGAGAACACAGAGGAATATATTTTGAAGAATGTCGGTTACCAAACAATATTGGCCCCATTGTCTTCCATTGTATGGACACACAACCACAGAGATATTTCTCAAAATATCTTCTTTGTCTCCCACAGAGGAAAGAGTCATACACAGATTTTGAATGACATGAGGGTGAATAAATGATGAATGGCCGCATAACTATTAATCGCGACTAATCGTTTGCAGAATAAAAGTATTGGTTTACATAATATATGTTGGTGTACTGTGTATGATAATTATGTGTATGTAAATACATGCACATGGATGTGTTATATTCATATATTTATATATGTAATATTTATTTTTACATATAATATAATATATATTATATGTAAATATTAAAATGTATATACAAATAATACTCGTACAAGTTACAAATTTCTTAATTATATACATGCATGTGTGTGTATTTATATATACATAATTATCATACACAGTACACCATAAACATATATTTATTATTTTTAAACAAAAACTTTCATTCGGCAAACGATTAGTCGCGATTAATCGCTATTCAGCCCAAAAATGATCATATAATTTTCATTGTATTTTTTTGTTTGTTTTCAGTTTCACTTCGTCCAAATGTCATAATAAATAATATGGAGTATAATGGTAGAGCTGTACAGCTAATGCGAATATCATTTAGATCATTTAATCCGATGTTGTACTTTTTCTCTGACTGCCACCTACATGACTATCCAGGGCTCATCAGATGCCCATGAGTGAATATATTTTTCATTAGTTTCATATAAATAGTGTGTAATTATGTGTTGAGATGAGATGAAGAGGACGAGAGAAAGAAGGTCAGAGATCCAACAGACTGATGAGTTTTTTCCCTCCTGTTTTAACAATGTGTCCCTGGGCAATCTATGAGTTGTACTTTAAGAGTGGCTTTAGTTTGATCATTCCCGTTTGGGACTATATATAGTCGGCTGTGGAGGTCCAATCTGTGAGGACAGTGTGTTAGAGCTGTGTCCCTGACAGAGATAAATGGTTTATAAAATGTTATTGTGTCCCGAAGAGAGCCGACTGCTAATCGCTGTGTCACAGACAAAATATTAAGTAAGTGTTCATTGTAGATGACATTATCAGGCTTGTTATACATTTGACTTGGGAAAATTACTGAAGACGAAATATTGATTTGAAATGTTTTTTTAGATGATTCGTGACAAATACAAACTTTCCACATTCCAAACATGATATACAGGGGATTATGCAAGTTGCTTGAATCACCATCAATCTCAAAATTCTGGTTTGGAACAATCTAAGAGTGACACACAAACCCACAGCCTGAGCTTAAGACAAACCCTGCAAACGAACTGTAAGAAACAGCATCAGCCCTGAGTGAGACACCCAACTGCACCGATTCCCCCGAGAACACACACTTCCACACATATACAGTTGCAAAAGCAAAGGAAATTGGCTGGCGGACTCTGTGAACCCGGTCTCAAGGGCCAGAGCACAGAGAGGGTACATCTGTTTCAGAGCTCTTATTGTGCCATGCATCTCGCAACACCACCACAAGTGTAAAGAGCGGCCTTGGACGGGAAGGACTTTACTGAATGAGTCTGCCCGGCCGTATTGAACGGCTGTAGGGATTTTTAAGGGGCCTGTGAGCTGGAATCATACCCGGTGTGGCTTGTATTAGGGCCGGATGTCCTCCTACAAAAGATGGACAGAAATAGGGTCCCACTGTCTTGAAGGTTCTGGTTGGCAGTGATTTAGTGCCTTCACGTGGACCCCACTGAGTTGAAGGGTTTTGCCCTGTTTCTGTGTCAAGCTGATTGAGAAAAAGCAACACTCGTACTAAACAATGGCAGATGGTGAGACTGTAGATCTGGAGGCGGGTCGTGACACACATGCTGTATGTTTAGTCAAAGAGTTCACTGAGCGCTTCACCCCGGTGCAGTTGAGTCTTTCAGCGTGCGATAAACCTCCAAGCGCTGGAGGAGGGAAACTGTTAGAGCCATTTAACAGTGTGTTTTGCTTTTCTTTGTGTGCGTTTCAGGCGATCTCTGCGAGGAGGTGGTTGACCCCTGTCTGCCTGGCTTTGACCTCTGCCAACACGACTCCAAGTGTGTTCTTCTCAGTAAGGGCTACAGGTGAGTGTGTGAGCTCCGCTGGGAAACGAGAGAGCCTGATATGTAGCTCAGAACTTGGGCGAACTTCGCAGAAACATGACCTCCCTGACACCAGAGCAAGAGTTGCTGTTAGCTTTTGCTTTTATTTTGTGTCTCAACTGTATTGAGTGTGTTTTGGTTCTGGTTGGCAGGTGTGAGTGTTTGCCGGGGTATGTTGGCCAGCACTGTGAGCAGGATTACAATGACTGCATGGAAAACAAATGCCAGCATGGAGCCGAGTGTGTTGATGCCATCAATGGTTACACGTGCGTCTGTAAGGAGGGATTCAGGTAAGACACATTGAGAAACCTTTATGCATTTCTTTGTTTGGTTCAACACAATTAAAGATTTGGAAGAATGTTAGCAGCTGAGATTTCTGAGGCACCTTTGACTAACATCGTAGAAAAAACATTGTATATTTTTTGTTCTGTTGAACACAAAAGAAGATATTTTGGAGAATATAGTACAGCAATCTGTTCTGGGTTCACCTTTGACTACCTTTGACTATTGTTTTTATTCCTACTATGGTGGTCAATGGTGCCTCTGGTTCTAAATATCTTTTTTGTGTGTGTGTGTGTTGAATCAAAGAAAGGTTTGGAATAACTCTAAGGTTGAGTAATTCATGACAGAATTTTCATTTTTGGGTGAACTATCCCTTTAAAATCGAAAGATTTCACAATCAGAGCACAAACAAACAAGCACATAAAACATCTGCATCCATCTCACCCACTGTTTTAGAGGACATGAATATGTGCACACCTGTGTTCATTTTGATAGCTTGATATATGATGCAAACATATTTACGAACATGCACATTAAGCTTCTTTGCAACAGCTGGTGGTTTATTATGTGGCAGTTAAATTTGAGATGCACAGAGGATGAATCTCCATATTGCCGATTATAACTGTGTGTGTGTGATATTGTACAGAAGAACAATAGCTCACTCACCAGCATCTCTCACACCACCACAGCTACTAATTAAAGACCTGATGGTGTCTTGGTCCCAGCATCAATCTGCCATACCACACATCGATATTGTAACACCATCATTTTTCGAAAGAGAGCGTGAGACAGAAAGATTTACCTACATTTCAAGGTCAACTGTAAGAAATTTAGCGGCATCTAGTGGTGAGGTACTAATTGCAACCAACGGCTCACTCTACTTCTCCCTTTCGAAGCACTGCAGTGGCTGACATAGGACTAAGATGTCGACACGTTTTGGCTTCTTTGCCGAAGGTTAAAAGTTATGTGTATTAAATTGCATTTCTGTCAACAGATCCTGCTTTAAATCTCGCATAGCAGAAGTATGGTTCACTAAAAATCTTAATTCTGTTATCATTTACTCTCAACGATTTTGTGTTCAATTGCAAAAGGTAATATGGGTTTAGAATGATTGTCTGACAGATTCATTTTTTTATTCCATTCTTATACATTAGTGGGCTGTTTTGTGAGCATCCTCCACCGATGATATTGCTTCAGAAGACGAGTCCATGTGATCAATCAGACTGTCAAAATGGAGCCCAGTGTCTGGAAGGTGTGGGGGGCGAACCCATGTGCCGTTGTCTGCCTGGCTTCTTTGGCAGCAAGTGTGAAAAAATGATAACAGTGCACTTCCTAAGCAAGGATAGCTACTTGGAACTCCCCGGCGCCAAGATCCGACCACCCATGCACATATCCCTCCAGGTAGAACTCTAAATACTTCCTGTAACTTTTAACAATGGATCCCAGATCCCTTTCTCCCATTGATTGACATGGACTTACCATATCACTTTATCTGCCAAACTCACATTCTCTGCAGCCATGAAAAGCAATCTACCTCTTCTTACATCTATACTTGAGATTTTTCATCACGGTGCTGCTCTAAGCCGGCTCTGGTCTCACTGACATTATGAGAATGTCACCTCTTGTCCGCTGGCATGAATAATGCCTCTCCTGAGGACATTTATTATGTTAATAGAGGTTGAGCCGGGCTATTATCCGATGCAATCTGGGTCTCTGCGTCACAGCTAGATCTTCTCAGGAGGGCACACTAATGTTAATTAAAGTCGGAGAAATTAAAAGTGCTCAGTAGCTGTTTATCTCTCTGTGCTGTGAGTATCTTGAAGTATCTGGTGTCAATGTGGGACATTTAGCATTTGAGAGGCTCTTTCTGAATTAATTGACGGGGACAATCTCTAGGACGGAGAATCTTTTGCATGAAAAGAGTATTTGACCCCACTTATGCCAGAAGTCCTTTCTTCAGTTGAATTTAAAATGCAGTCATGTAACCTTCATATATAGCTGCTGTCCTTCTGAAACCTTGCATTTGATTGCTTACATTGTTTTGCTATAAATCATTATTTATTAGTCACCCCTGGTGTTCTGGATATTGCAAATATCTAAACAATAAAAAAACATTAAAAAGTGCTTGTCAACTTTGACAACACATAAATTAATGATTTTAAAAAATACCGTGTTTTTCCATTTCCTGAAATGTTTCGGAAGAACAGCGATGATATTATACTTATCATGCCAAAGCTCCAAAGACTTCAATCTTAAACATAATTCAAATTACAACAGCAGGTTAAAAAATGTCTTGTAAAGCGAAATTATGCGTCTAAAACGTTTATTATGCGTCTAAAACGTTTATTATGCGTCTAAAATGTTTATTATGCGTCTAAAATGTTATGTTATGTAATGTGCTCGTAGTGCTGCCGGTACATTATCCATTCATTTTATGGACATTTCTCTTAATTTTAGAACACAACTCAAGAGTTTAATATTCAAAATACTGGTGAAAATTACAATAATGTATTTTATTCAAATATCCTGTATTGTATATTTTGTACATATGTTCAGCATGTAAAGCTGCTGCAACAATGCAAGATGAAGACTATAGAAATAAAATGAATAGAGTTGTTCAACAGAAGAAAGAAAGTCATTTGTGTATTTAGTGTGAATTGCTTTAAAATCTAGATTGCGGGCACAAAAAGGACATAAACGTGATTGTAAAATGAACTAATGCATTTGTTTAAGCTCTGAATATTTACCACTTTTTGTCACATTAAACTTTATGTTAACAGGCTTTGAAAAGCAAGGCAGAAAGAACATGCACTTGGGAACAGTAAATATAGAAAGCAATCAAATTTGGCTTCTTTTTTTATTTCCAGCGTTCCTAGTAAAACTGTGCTAAACGTTGCTAATGATTTGGCCCTCCTGTGAAATATCCACCGACGGAAACCAAATACTTGTGGGGCATGTGCACATTAACCGCTCGTATGCCTTCAGGCTATGAAAGTAAGCAGTCCACTTTGTCTCAACTGATGTGTGGAGGGGCTTCCACAGCCCCATCAACTGCTCCTTTTTCCTCCCATCATAGAGCTTTCCTATAAACGTGAGCTGTTTTCTGTCATGGCTTTGCTTACAGGCGTTCCATTTGATACCCTGGACTAAACTGAGAGTTAATGGGCAGGCCTGCGGCCGTTCTGTCACTCAGTGTGCCTGTCATGCTGTTTATATTGGAGAGAAACGGAGCGCTTATCGTGCGCTCTTGTTTGTTTTGTAGCCCTCCCTCCATCTGCAAACTTCTGTCGTTCAACTTTGACTGCTCCTTTCTATTTTTGTAATCCTCGCCCTTTCTCTCTTTATAGGTGGCTACAGATAAAGACAATGGCATTCTGTTGTATAAAGAGGATCATGATCCACTTGCTCTGGAGCTGTACCAGGGACACATCCGTTTGATATACGACGTTGCAAAGTACCCTCCTACTACCGTGTACAGGTGAGGATACAGCACATACAGCCGCACGGCATTTTATGACATCATTGATGTGTTTCCAATGCAAACGCTGTTTCAAAATGCGCGTAGCATATTTATCCTTTTTCATTTTGGCGACATTCAAAGGCTACATGTATGCATTGTAAAGTAGGCATGTTAGCGGCTTTATCTTGGCTCCTGGTTCTCAGGCACATTTAATCCCTGTAAGCTCATGGCACATCATAAAACCATACGGGAGCTTTGGGTTTACATGACCTGCTCGAGTCCGCCCCTGGCCAGAGTTTTCTTCCCTCACCCGGTTCCCATGCAAACACTTCTGCGGTGTTGCCGCCATGATTTCTATGCTCACTGGATCCCCCATAAACAGAGAGCTCTTAGCCCTCACCCCCTGCCCTTTCCACAGACAACAGACTTGTTGAGTCTGGAGCAGATGGTGCCTGACTCCGGCCCGGTGGGTCACTGCGGATGTCATTAAGCTAGCTCAGGCTGCTCGGTAATGGGTTTCAAGAGCCCAGATTCAGGCTTTTAAAGGCAAAACTAATGACACCTACAGTTTCAAAGCATCTCAAGATAGAGATCACTGCCTATACACATTATTGGGTGAATGAGGGGGAGTAAAGCCTGTCTGCATCTTTCATCTACGTCTGCAGAAGTTGAGAGAGATCACTTTTGATTGACAGCTGCTTTAGCAGGCACTGGAGGTGCTCGGGTCCAGCTTGCCCGCTTGATGATTTTGTATTGATCCAGTGCTTCTCATTTCTCGCCGGGGAGGGCCACTCTTTCCGTCTGCCTGCTGCGAGGACCCAATCGATTTCTGTGAGGGAGTCAGCATGGAGAAACAATATTTCAAGGAGATTCCTTGTCTTTGCAGACTGAGAATGCAGTTAAAATGTAAAACTACAACTATCGTTTCTAGGCGCCAACGGTCAGTATTGCTTGTGTCGCCGGAAGTTACCAGCCCTCCATTGAAATGAATGACATCTCCTAGCTTTGTTGCTGGATGTATTGAGAAACAGCTGATCCGCAATGCAACCTTTATTTCACCCATGCACTGCATAACACCCCATCCTGCAGAACTCAGTCCTGACCTTCATGTCATAGTCAGCATTGACATTGTTCGAGCTGACAGAGCCTCTCTAGATCCTGCTTCTCCATTTGTAACCCATCCCATGCCGCAGTGGGTACGTCGTCCGGGCAGCTCCTTGTTTTGGTTTTCCCACCGTGAATGTTTTGGGGCTGTGGTTGGAGCAATCCTGAACCAAGTCTGGTTCAGCGAATCTCTGCGGGTGCAAGACTTCAAATGTAGCACTTGGTCATAAAAAGGCTCTGTGGGCCGGCAATCAGAGAGAAAACTTGCTATATTCCCACACCATGTACAGGTCCCGCTCAGCTCTTCTTACATCCGTCCCTGTTGAACTTGAGTCAGAGAACGGATCTCTAACAGGGAAAACAAGGAAAGATGATGAAGAAACGTGATGATGAAGGAAAGCGTGAAAAGAGGAGAAACACTTTAGAGAAATAAAGGGATTTCCATTGGTGGGAAATAAGTCAGATCAGCCCCCAGAGAGACGGAGAGATCCGATGAAGAGTGAAGGACACTTATCTGTGCAATGTGATCCTGCTTGACGGAAGGTGCGGGCGAGTGGGGGGGAATGGAGAGAGTGAAATATTTACTGGCGGGGGGCCAGAGGAGGCTCTTAACTAGTAGCAATGCCTCATTACCATGAGATGAATGCTTGAGGCCGTGCAAGCGTGTTAATGCGTTGCCCTTTGCTAAATGTCACGCTAATCTGAGTATTAGTTTAAGCAGCGGCGTGGGCAGTTCCTCAGCAGAAACGGTAGTTTGTGGAAACATCACAGGAAATTGAATGAGAATGTTAGAATTGCAGTTTTCCCCGCCACCCTTCTCTGTCCTGCTCAGCGTGGGCTCGCCATCCTGCACCACGCCTAACCACAGCCTTCCAAAAGCGGCTAATGTTTGGCATGTCAACCGTGTTTTAACGCTTAGCAGCACAAGGGTAAAAATTGCTTTTTTTCATTCCCTCGCATATAAAAAATTACTGTCGTATTGCTTAAATATTATTAAATATTGTTGTTAGTAGTTTACAGAATGAAACAAAATGATCCTTTTTCCTAAACACATACCTACAAATAGAAATTTCATTGAAATTTCATATTGAAAGTAATTGAAAATTGTCTCTTAATTTATTTCTTTACATTTTCATTCATTTAGTAATGTCCTGTTGGTTGTATTTTGTTTAAACGTTTGTGGAGTGTTAAAAATGAAACGTGAAGTTTGTCTGGAAAACCATTGGACAAGTTTTGTTTACATCTTTTGAAGCGGTCTATAGAGGCAAAAGTTACGAAATCCCACTTTTACATCAGTTATGAATAATTCTGCTAGCTTCTTGTTTTTTCTAGTCAAAATGTGGTATTGGTGTAGAAACAATCTTATTTTATAGAGCGTTTTATTGGACAAAATAATTGAGTGCGGTATGAGTCATTATTATTTTTGGTATGTATTCCTGGAGCAGAGAACATTTTAATTGTATGTGTCGACTAAAAGTGATTTTTCTTCAATGTTTAAGAGTATGCTAGCATATACTGTAGACGGTCTTAAAGCTAACTGACATGAAATAAACCCACAAAACTCCCAATTCCGGTTTTTGAACCGGAGTTGTCACGTCTGACCAATTATATGTTCTTAGCTTCTTTGGATGATGGCAGCAGAAATCCAACTTGAGATTGAATGTTTTTGCTATCACACCTCCCTGTGAGATAAAGCGTTGGAACAAATCAATATTCCCATCTCATGGGAAATATTCCTGCCTTTATCCACCTATAGAGGATTTGATGTTAGCTGTTAGATTCAGGCCCTCTGAGGCGCTAGTAGGGCTATCTGGCTATACTCCATTATTCCTACATTCTTGTTTGGCTATTCACATTCACAAATTAACGTCATCTGTGAAAGATCACTGATAGTGCCGCAAAATTTAATCTGGAAAACGTAAATAGCCTATGTCTACAGGATTTCTGATCTAGATAACTCAACAAGATGAAGGGGCCGCTAACAGTTCCAAACTTTGTGTACGTGTCATTTATAATGCGGGTTTGCTCGAGGAAAAAACACGTATTTTATTTTCAGCTGACAGGAAATTGACTTCCCCTCGTACGAGAGGGATGACATGAGGTTGCTGAAATCTTCCACGGTTTTCTGTTTGTTTTTATTGAGCTCCATAATGGGGCGCTTGAAGCTAATATGCAGGCAAGGCGCACATCAAAGGCACTCCACCTTCTCACCCCCTCCGTTCTAAAAATATTACGGCCTCAGGATATTTTCTGTCCGTCAAACTACGAACAAAAGGCCAATAGTTGCAAACGTAACACCAGGAACTAATCTCTGATGCCCCCTAGTTGTGATTTGTCTTTACAGCACGCATTCAAGATCATTTCGTCAAAAATCCCTGCTCACTCCCGTGGTGAGATTCATGTTCTGATTAAGTCACTCTCATAATAGAGTTTTCCCTTTTTGTTCCATTACGTTCCCGCCCACACCGCATTCTCTGCAAAACACTCGTCCCGTTTCCTTTTCGTTCAGCATGCAGGCCCTCAGACCGACTTAATGAAAAACGGCAGACAGTGGATGAAAATATCATTATATGATAATAAAGCCTTTCATAATAATGGTACCGATGTATCGGATAGACGGTTGGGGGGGTCTAGTCAGCACAGTGTTTGTTGCAAAAGCCTGTTTTGAAAGTGGAATTGAATTATGGGTCTGTAATGCAAACCACACGTGTGCCTGTGTTGGGTCTTTGTTCAGTCAAGTCCTCAGTGAACCGTACTCCCCTAAATCTGAGGACACTGATTTCAGTCCGAACCTATGGCCTCGGTTTTTCAGCGATGGAAATTACCGTAGCGAGCCAGCACACGTTTTAAATGCTGCCCACAAAGCAAAAAAATGAGTTTGTTTGCTTTAAGTATCAGCTATGCTGTTGCTTCCATCTCTGAGATGTTTGTGGATTTATCTAATGGGACCAGAATCTTTTTATTTATTTAGGCGTTTTAATAGAGCGACTTACACAAGTGCTTTGAGTTTTTAATGAAGAATGTGGACATTCAGACATTATCTCCCAAACAAATATGTTTTTCACATTTCTTCAGTTTTTTTCTATTCCAGAAAACGAGGAAAACCTTGTTTTCGGCTGAGGTGGAGATTAAGATATACCCTACTTACCGCAATATCATTTCTCACACCCCCCTCTCTGTTTCTATTGGTTTTGGTCTTTTTTTGCCAAACCACTGTCTCTAGCTGTCTGTAAGAGCTTGTGTTTCATCCAGCAATAACTACTACAATACAAAATCGGGAGTTTCAACAGCCTGCTTTCTTATGGTCTGGAAGTAGTTCAGAGGAAACCCATAAGTTCATAGACCTAAACGCAGCAGTCTCACCTTAAAACAAATCACAATCTCAAACAAAGCAAATCCGGGGTCAAAAGACATGATCCGTGCAGTGCAGCGTGCTAAGATGGAAATAGAGCATGCTGTCATGGTCCATGGGAGGTTTCGTGATATCGGGAACAAACTGCACTCTTGAATGCTTTAAAAATGAGCGTGTGAAACAGAATGGCTCTCAAGAGTTCACGGGGTCCGGGTGCCAAACTCAGCGGGATGTGATTTGAGTGTGCTTACTCGAAGAAAGAACTAACTCATGGCCAACTCAAGCTTACATTTTCCCACAACGCAAGCTCTGGACATAGTGCCAAACTCACTGAAATACACCTGATGTGGAAACCATGTCCATTTTAGACAGTTGGGAGATAGATATATTATGTCTTTTTGTTCAGGCTTGAAAATCAAATTGCTCATTAACCAACCATAGGGATTTACATTTAGTCAGAATGGTTGAGTTCTCAAAGCAACAGACGCAAGGTCATGCTACATTTTCAAAGGAGAACATTTCTCCAAATGTCCACTAATGTTTTAGATGAAATCTGGTACCCCACAGGTTGTAGATTTAATACCATATAACGTTTGTTGATGATCATTGAGTGTTGAGTTTTGTGAGTGCTAACCCCGTGCTGTCTCTTGTTTTGTCTCAGTGTGGAGTCAGTAAACGATGGACTTTTCCACATGGTGGAGGTGCTGATCCAGAATCAAACCTTGAGCCTAGTGGTGGACAAGGGGGCACCGAAAAGCCTTGGCAAACGGCCCCGTCCTCCTTCTGTGGACCATAGCACTCAAATCTATATAGGCGGTAAGAATCAAATGCAGTTCTGTGCGTTTCTTTGAACAAAATGGCTTTTTTTATTTTTGAGGAGCTGCTTATGCATTACTGTACGTTGCAAAAAGATCAAGACATCTTCAGCTCAAAACCTTTTAATATGTATTGCATCTAAATATTTTAATTGGCTCAGTTGAAGTTCTGTAGATTTAAGGCACAAACTGTTGCCACAAGAATTAATCGACAATTGTACCGATATAAACATTTCAATGTCACTAAAACGATTTTGAATTGGGGTCTGAACGTTTTTTATAGCTTAAAATACACAACTTTTCAACCCAGCCTGGTTTCATATACAAGGTTTAGCTTAAGCCAGGACTATGCCTTAGTGAAATGGGATATTTAAATCATCAATAAAGAAATGCCTTCAACAAGCCTTAAGCCTTGTCTATGAAACCAGGCCTTATAGTTCCAATCTATAATGCAATAAGTATGATTCCTCATGCTGTACATACTGTATGAATCTAATAGTCATAAAGCCTCACTTGGTTAGAAATGTCGCGATAATTGGTTCAAATATATTATTATTGCAAACGACGAGTTTATATCCTCTCTTTATATAACACCTCAACTGTATATGTGCTGTAGGCGTCCCCTCATTAATTGGAACAGCGGGCTTGCGACAGGGTCCAGACCGACCATTCCAGTCCTTCAATGGCTGCATTCATAATGTACGTCTCAATGGAGAACTGCAAGACTTGGGCAGTAAACTGGCAGGGGTTGAGGGCATCTTGCCGGGCTGTCACTCCTGCAGCGTTTGTGCTCAGGGCACTTGCAGACAGAGAGGGGAGGTGGGCGTGACGTGCGAGTGTCCCACCGGCGAGAGCGGTCCACTCTGTGAACAGATGAACTCCAAGAGCCCCTGTCAAAGCAGCAGGTAGACAACGTGTAAAAAATATATTTCTGTAATACCTGTAGATTTAACAGGAGGTAACGCTTTCTCTCTCTCTGTCTGTCTGGGAAGGTGTTTGCATGGTCTGTGTGTACCGAAGGGTTCCTCGTACGGTTGCTCATGTGAAGAAGGATACTCGGGTCAGTACTGTGACAGGCGAGAGGAGCCGGCTGCCTGCAGGGGGCAGCACTGTGTGCATGGAGAGTGCAGAGTAACAGAGAACGGAGATCCTGTATGCCAGTGCCAACCTGGATATACTGGACCAATATGCGAAACAGGTGAGACGGAGCATTATTCATTTTCAGGTCGTTTTGGTGAGTCTCTTCATTTTTTCTGCGGCTGCATTTGAAATCTTTGTTTTGATGACTTTCTGCTTTCTGTCCCCTCCTCCACAGAGCTCACGTGCCAAGGAGAGGTGGTTCGCGAGCAACTCAAGCGTCACATGGCTCATAAAAGCTGCACGTCCACTAGTAAAGTTTTGCGGACGGAGTGTCCTCAAGCCTGTCACTCAGGCCTCTGCTGCGCCCCCACCAAGAGCCGAAAGCGGAAGGTCAGCTTCAAGTGCTCGGACGGATCTTCCTTTTCTGAAGAGATGGAGACCACCGCGGAGTGCGGCTGCACAAAGTGCCCATTGTAATAATAGCCCCCCTCCCCATCCCAAACCCCGAGAAGATGGAGCGGAAAAGAAAATATATTGTAAAATAAAGCGCAAATAGAACTTATTTTTATCAAGGGATGTTTTTTTAAAGAAAGACTGTTTTTACGATGTCGCTTACATGTATGTGTCATATGAAAAGTAATGTTGTATCGGCGAACAAAAAAGATTAACATTCCTGAAAATATATGAATGATATAAATATGTATAAATCTATATAAATGTACAAGCCTAACCTATGAATTAATTTGGTCTGTGTATTGCATGTCTATTGTGAAGTGTGGAAGCAGAGAGACATTTTGGCAGAGGAGCAGGTGGGCGACAGGGCCATTTCAATGTGCCCGTGTAGCCAATCAGGGGAGGAGAGACTCTCAAGCGCAGGAAGTGGTGAGCCAACTTCCTGTGCTCTGGTGGCGACAAATGAACTGCTTCCTATAATGGACCTCAGATAGCTCACCTGCAGAATTCGAGGACGTTATCCACAGAGATTCAAATGCGACGGAGCTGTTATTTTTGTGCTCTATACGGATCATTTCGGGTGTTTTTCGTTGTTGTTAAAATGCTTTTGCCCATCAGAGAGAGAGAGAGAGAGAGCGAGAGAGAGAGAGAGAGGAGACCAGAAGAGCTTGTTGACGTGGCTCTAGTTTACAGCCTTTTTTACTCATCAGAGTGAATTTTTTTGCATGACTGCATGGAAAAGTTAAATGTGAACTCATGCCGTGGCCGGGCAGTAAAGCTGTTATGATAGTTTACCTGTTCTCTACCTGTTTTACCTTGTACAGTTGCAAAATCACAATGCATTTCCATTGTTACAGCTTTGGCGGGTGATACAGGTGACCGCATCTGTGGTGCAAAGCACTTCATATTGACGTAGTATCCCGTCATAACCGTCCTTTACTAAAATATTAAATGCAAATATATTACACCCATAACTACTGTATTGTTTCTTATATATACCCTTTGTTCGTTGATTTGTCTGTTTTTTATTTTTCAGATGTAACACTTAAGAAAGAGAGAGAAAGAGGTCTATTGGTTTTCCAAAGGAAAGATTAAGCAGTGTTAATGAATAAACAGCCTCTTTCTGTCTCAACCCCTTTCACCACTTACTGAGAAATAAAATCCAAGCTGTTGTAGGAATCCACAGCGTATATTGTAACTGATCTTGTGCAGAAGCGTTATGTTAGTGCCTCTAATGACAAGACTGATGGTTATACGATGTGTTTTGTAATAATGTTTTGTTAAATACGAATTAGAGAGTTAGGAATAACTTACAATGAATGTTGAATTAAACTTGTAATGAAATACATGATGGTTTTTTATTTGTGACTTTTCATATGTGCAAGGTTATATTCAAAGTTTAAAATTCCGATGTTGGTAAGACGCATGGGTTTTGGAGTTTAATAGTATTCTTATTTTTATGTAAAGTTTAATTCTACAGTTGTCCTTCAATAATTCTGCATGTTAAATTACTCTCTAACATCAAATGAACAGGAATAATACCTACTTTTAAAAACCGTTGACCCCACACATATCAATACATAGGACAATCATCGATTATAATGTCATGACCAAAACTATTCATGTTAAATACAGAATGTTGATATTGAAATGTCTTACGGTATAATACGAATATCATTAAAAATCTCATTGTTTATTTTTACATACATTTTCTTATTTGCCCAAATTCATCTGACGTTAGTAACGTTTCATTTGCCGTTTCCAATTGGCTGATCATAAATTAATATTCATGAGTTTCTCTGACATGCGCACTTTAGTCCACGTTGCTCGTGTGACAGTAATGGTTTATTTCGAAATGTAATAGATTTCCAATTACAGCTGTTTAACCTTTTGTAACCGTTTATATCTACTGTTTGTTTTATTAGTTTTGTGCAGCATTCGCATAGTGGGACAACCTTTCGATTTCAGGTATATTTTTCAGTCAGAAATATTTGACAATTATCATTGCATACTGGCTTAAATTGATGTTCCTTAAAATGTTGTACGACTTCAGAGGGGTTGTAATGTCGCTCACGAATTATATTATATTAGATAGTCTTATCTATAGCTTTGTGGAGCGTAATATATCATATCAACTGTTAGTGTATAAATAACAAAAATAAAGACATTGAGAAGATTTAATGGTGTGAACTTCTTCAAAATGTGTATTTGCTATTTTACGGGGAAAGAAAACATTCGTCGGAGATGAGGATTCTTAAATTGTGAAAATGCATTTAGGGTTGACAAATCTTTGACCAGGAGATGCATTTAAGGCTTCTTTCCACCAGATGGCGCTATACACCAAATAGTTTGTGTTTCGGGATACATAGAGTCTGATTACAGCCATGTTTTGGCCCACAATAGGTGTTTTTTAACATGCGCTAGGTGAAGACAAGTTTGCCGACCACTGAATTTGCACGACCTGCATTTTTAAATAACTTGATCCTCATCTTTTCATTCAAGGTTTATATATGAAAACTACTGAAGACTCTGTGCAGACCTCAGGAGATGACAACCTACCTGAAGGTCAGGACAACCTACCGTTTGTATGATCTCTTTCTAAATCCACAGAAAAACAGAGATCTAAATAGCATCCCAGATTACCCAGAAGAATGGAGCAGTAATGGCCAGCTGTACTGAGGGTTTGCAGTGTGATACGGCCACATGTTTAGAGACGGGGCTAATCTTTCTACAAGTCTGGTCCCTCTGAGAATCTGTGTTTACAAAAGGACGGATCTGCGCCTCTTTCATGCCATTCAAATGTTTTCAAGTGCTCAGTCATTATGTTCAGTAGCTTGCCTCTTAACCCTGCTTCCCTAACGTGCGTCGCTTCCTCCTGCAAGGAGAGATGCAGAGGTAAAGCTGTCGGGACATGTCAACTTATTGAGGCTATATAATGCTTGTAATTCCTGAGAATTAGCTACACATTGCAGTCGTGTGAGAAAGAGCTTCATGTCAGGAACAAAGAAAGAAATTGCCCCAGAGTTCAAACACAGACTGCAGAAATGAATAGATTTACTTTTAAAGATGTGCCAAGTCTTAAAAGTCCTATCTGGTTTACTTACATCCTGAAATTCCTTGTTGTTTTTCATCGGATATTAAACAAAGATGAGAAGTGAAATTCCAGATCTTTGCCGTACATCACATACTATTCCGAGGTCCAGTGTTGTACAACATGAGGTCATCTTGTCATTTTGAGATGCGATGGTGAATTATGGGATTGACAGAGAGCTTGACACTGCAGAAGAGAGTTCTCACCACACAGCTGGTTATAATCACGCTGAGATAGCAGGCAGATGGTGCCCGACTGGCAGTGCGGCAACCCGCCAGAATGCTTTTCAAGATGTCAAGCCAAACATATTTGGGACGGTTCAGTTTTGTACCATTTTATGTGTTTGACAGGGTGAGTGCTGACTGAACATTTGCAACATCCATCTAAATCCATCATTCTTTTACGGTCAGTCAGATGGGCTTTGTAAGGTAAGATGAGCCTCGTCTTTACCTTTACACTCTTAAAATAAAGCTGCTTCATGATGCCATGGAAAAGCCATTTTTGGCTGAATGGTTTCATTAAGAATCTTTAACAGCCAAAGAACCTTTCTGTGTCACAAAAGGCTCTTTATGGTAAAAAATTAAGAAAGAAATGGAAAGAAGAACATTTAAGTGAATGGTTTGGCAAACTAAATTTGATTCTTCTGTGGCATTGCTGTAAAGAACCTTTGGTAGCACCTTAATTGTAAGAGAGAAATAAAAAGAAATAAAACACACCAGTTATTCCCTAGGAATCACTCAGACGGCATTTGGATAGAAACAAGCAATTCCATGCTAATGTCAAACTAACAACGAAAGAACGTTTCCCAAAGGTACTCACCATACTGATAGCTCAGAGATCATTATTTTGTTGTTTAAATACGCATGTATTCAAGTTTTTAAAATATTTATTTTGATAACAAGCAAAAGAAACTGAGAAGAGCCGTTACTTGGCTAAACTTACCTCTGCAATATTTTATATTCAGACTGCGATACCAAGCTCAACCGCTTGGACGTCAATGTCTCATATGTTTTTTAAATACGACAACAATGCAGGACCCATTTAACAAATCGCCCATTTTTTTTTTTCCTAAATGAGACTTCTTCATATCCACTTGTTTCAGTAAATGAATGAGGTGTTTTTCTGTCTATTCCAAAGAAGAGTTTTGTTTTTGGAAAAACTTTCCACACCTAAAGGGACTTCAAGACCATGACCTGCAGGTTTTCAAGTTGTTTGAGACTTTAATGGGGACCACCACGACTGACAGCATTGAATTAATTTGTTTTGGTTCATCCTCAGTCTGTAAACTGATCCAAAGAGTGCAGGACTAAATTAAAATGGCCAAGTTTCTGATGACCACTTTATTTGACTTACTTTAGGCTTGTGAAACATTCGAAATTTAGACTTTGATTATACAAACATGCTCAGAGGATGCGGGAAAAAGCTAAACTGTGCAAAACTATAATTTAAAAGAACAAGGGAAGAAATTTTAGGAATGATCTGTACTTGTGGCCATTTAAGATGTTTGGTTTAAAGTGATGGTGGATGGGTCGTAGGATGGCCTTGGATAGGGGGTGGCTGACTCCTGCTGTTCCCTCAGATCACTGACAGCTGTGCACTTTTCAGTCCGATAATTCCATCCTGCACGAGACGGGAAACCAAGCGAACGTGGAGTGATATGCACTTTTCCACTAGTATCTGCCTAAGTTTACCTGGACCACCACAGAGCAAAACAAGTCATTTAGAGTCATTAACAGCAGATCTACACTGAAATGAGTGGTGTGACATGATGCAACAGAACTATGGTAGTTTCCTCCCATTATCATCAACAAAGCTATTTACACTGCAAGCGTGCCATAATGGGAGTGATGTATTTTTGCTAATTAGGAACTTTTTTTGTTGCCTTGTGTCGCACAGCAGGATGCTTGCAGTGTAGACAGACCTCAGTTTGACATATGGCAAGTTGCTGTGTTGATGTGCTATCTATTGAAATGTGACAATTAGATATTTTCTAATAGCTTTTAGTTTATGAAACATGACATAAAAAATTTCCAATTATACAGTACATACTAATGCATAGAAAAAACTAAAAGCTCACAGGAAGTAAACCATGCATTTACTGTACAATACAATTTTATCAGTTCTTGACAAGAGAATAAATAAATATTTAGTTATATTTTGGAGCCTTCGTAACTACACAACTCGCATACAAGCATTTAACATCCTTAATAACATATTTGAATAGAGTGCAAAGACGTTTTACAAAGTTGATCATTGCTTTTTGCAACAATTGTATAGTTCATTTAAATAGGGCAATACCATGCAAATTTCAACCTATAGTAGAGAAATATTTTTACCATACTGATAGTAGGTCAGATGTCAATATTTGGTGCTTTTAATACCCATGTGAAGTCTGAAAGTTTTCATGGTATAAGACAGCGGTGCCCAATCTAGGGCCTGCCGGCCAAAGGTGGCCTGCTGCGACCTTTATTTTGGCCTGTGATGCTATATATGACAAGAATTGAAAAATGATCCAGAGTCAGTTACTGCTTTTTTTGGCAGCAATTGACATTGACTTGATGGCCTGTTGGAGAGAGCGATCCTTCACCCCTATTTTCTCAGCAAACTGATGGTAGATGTTACAACAAATTCCCTGCATCCCACCTCTACTGGGAAGATGCTGGTCTTCCAGCCGTTCTGGGATGCTTTAGCTGCCAGGTCGGAATATATGTTCTTTTTCCTCTCATGAGCCTCTTCAACCCTATCTTCCCATGGCACTGTTAATTCCACAACACAACAGCCTCACTACTTCTAGGGAAACACAAGCTTCTTATCAAGGTCCACTTCCAATTTCCAATCCTGCGCTGACTGCAGACTACTTTCATTCTTAGGTGTTATACGATGCCCTTGATGTTGGCCAGCTGGTACGAAATTTGTGAATACTTCTGTTCCAGTATTGATCCCAGCTCTCTGAGTACTTGGTTATGCCGCCAAGCACCCATGGGTGAGACTTGTAGTACACCCTGATAGAATGTGCCTTAGGGATGCAGGGACAGGCTCCTGACTTCTTCTACCACTTGCTATCTCTTCTGCACTACGTTTTTGGGACGAGTCCGAACCCTGCCCTCCCATGCTGTACTTGTCCAACTACGTCTCTGAATTGAAGTGCAGACTTTGCACTCTGAACTGATTATGATGGAGTCCACTTCCTTCCCGCTACCATCCGGCGGGCCACTGCATCCTCGGATTCAGTCATGACGAGCCTTGCTTTGGTGCCCTGTGATCCACAAGCCCTGTGATTGGTAATTCTAGTTTACCATGTCCATAAAGTCCCACGGAACATAAACAACATGGAATTCCAAGCCACTGCTTCAGCTCTATGCTTATCAGCCGTTCCAACATTTAAACCTTGGTGATGGGGATCTCATACACAGTTAACGGCCACAAGAGTCTTGGGAGTATGCCAAACTGAAAGCACCACAACTTGAGTTTTCCTGGCAACAATGTTTTGTTGATGCGCTCTATGTAGATGCTGGTATCATTTTTTAGTTGTTCAAACTGCTCTGTGTCTTTGAGCTTCGCCTCATACCTTCTCCCGCATTTCTGAGACAGTCGGGACAGGTGTTGCGCCGACATTAAATCTTGGTCTCTGACTTGGCCTTTCACTATGGAGATGCTTCTGCATTTACTGGGCTTTAACTTCATCCTCACGCATGTTATATTTTTATGAAGGAACATCGATTTTTCTTTCTTCTTCCGGTGCATCCGTAGTCTTTCTGCTCGGCTGAGCATGAGAGCCTGTGCTTTAGGTCCTCTTGAAGTTAGTTCATGCCTTCCCTTTCTTCTACTGTCACCTTTCTCCCGAACTTTATTAGCCGTCCTTCTCTTTCACAAGTTTGTTGGATTTCTTGCAGCCGACTGGACTTGGGAGCGGAAAGCATGTCTTTCTTTCAGACCTGCTCCTTCACTCCACATTTGTCCTTTCCGTAGCTGTAGATAAGGTCTCCCAGCTTCTCCAGCTTCTTCTCGGCTGATCCTTTGACGTTACTTAGTATAAGGCTTAACTCTGTGTTGATGGTTTCCTACTCCTTGCTGTTAGACTTCGGCCATTTAACCCCAGTTGTCTAGGACTGATGGTTCTGCCTGAAGCTTCCTCCTCATTCCCTAGGGTGCTGATTTTCCAAGGACTGTGAGTTTCTTCCTGCTGCTGAGTTTCATCGGACTGTTATACAGTTTGGTATAACGTCAACAGATATGTTGATAAAATTTCATTCTCTGAGAATATAAATATGTAAAGACTTTCACACAACACTGTTGATCCAAAGTGCTGTACAATACAGCTAAAAATAGACACCATTAGAAAGACAATACAACACAATACAAAATCACAGATAATCTCAGCTAGTTAAAATCAACAGAGAGTAGGTGTTTTTTAGCAGGCTTTTAATAACTGGTAGGGAAGGCCCAGCTCTAACAGACATTGGTGATTTGTTCCAAAAACTAGGACCAGCAATAGTGAAGGCTCAATCACCACTACAGTGGAACCTTGATAAAAAAACTGAGAGGATACCAAGATTACTAGATCTCAGGGGCCTACTTGGTCTGTGACAAAGGATTGCTTCAAAGAGATATAATGGTGCTTGATTAAAAACAAAGGTTAAAATTTTGAAAACAATTATAGATTTGATTGGGATCCAGTTTAATGAAATAAGGGTAGGCGCGATATGATTGAGCCTGTCAGATTTTTAGCACAAGATGTAAAATAAGAGAGATGGCCAAATTGAGGGGCATAGTCTTCATATGACTTTACATCAAACAAAATGATATCAGTTTTATTTTCATTACGCACTAAGAAACTGCCTGAGGTTCTAAGGATTCCTTGCTTATATGTTGCAAGGGAAAATAAAGCTGAGTATCATCAGCGTACAGGAAAGAAACTATAAAAATATAGAAAATAAAATGGGGGCGAGGATTGAGCACTGAGGTACCCCACAAGCGAGTGGGTTTGAGGATGACCTGTGTTGGCCAATAGAGACACAAAAACACCTATTAATTAGAAAAGATTGGAACAATTTCAACACCGTACCCCGTATCCCCACACAACTCTTCAGCCTAGAAATCAGGACTTTGTGAGGTCAATCATGTCAAATGCAGAACTTAAGTCTAAGAGCACCAAAGCCACTGCATTCCCTAGAATATAATTTTAAAACTTTTAAAAGAGCAGTTTCCGTGCGTTCAGACCTAAAATCTAATTGGAATTTTACAATATTATTAGATGTCATGTGGGATTCAATACTCAAGAGTCAATACACTTTTATCAATAATCTTAGAGAGAAATGGCAGGTTTGAAAAAGGCCTAAAATTATTAAGATTTGAAGGTTCAAGATTGGGCCTCTTTAATAAGGTTAAATAAAGTTACTGTAGCTGATTTTAAGCAATCAGGAACAAAGCCTAAACTAAGATTATCCAACGGTATTAAAAATCTGGTTGGAAGGATATTTTGTAAAGAAGAAGTTGATTTCAGATGTTTAAGAATGTCTTTACAAGATTCAAACGAAACATGCTGAAAATCATTCCACAGCATCGGCCCAGTTGATGACTCCAAGTGAACAAAATTCCCCAGGGACAGGTTTGATCTCAGTTGAATGATTTTTTCATTAAAAAATTTACAAAATTGCTCACACAACTACACTGAAGAATCAGGAAAAATGTTGATAGAGGGGCTGTCTTAGCTTAGTCTAAGTCTCTTGAACCCATGACCTTGGCGTTGCTAGCGCCATGGTCAAACCACTGAGCCACAGGAAAGCTATTTCAAAGTTAAGACGGAAAATTTCACATTCTGGAATTTCCCAATTGTAAAAAATCAGCACAGTATTTTAATACATGGATATGAAGTTGGTCTCAAAGTTGTAATTGAAACCAACAAATCAGACTTAGATGTCCCAGCGGGATCAAGCTCACATGCCTGTGGAGCGTTTGCTGTGAAATCATCTAACCACAGACCACCATCTGCCCATTTCTTCTCCTCATCCACCCACCCACCCGGGGGCCCGTCAATCTCACAGTCCAGTACACAACGCACGGGCATCTCTGTGCCACTCAACCTTCATCTATCTGCCTCTTTGGATCTGGAAAGAGGCAACGTCCTTGACTTTAAAGTAAACATGTCGGCAGAGAGCACTTTTCAACTGTCCGATTGTGTTGGACGACAACCCTTTCTTCTGAGGCAATTCATCATTCATTCACAGCTCCCTGTCAGAGATGAAACATTTGAGTTGGTGTTCTAAGGCACTGAGAGGTCTTGGGGACAACTCTTTGTCTGAGGAGGAAATCCCACAGTAATATAATAGACAATTTGAGCATGTGGTCTATGGGGTCTTTTGATAGCATTGTAAACAGCCAGGCCTTCTCACAACCTGTAATGAACTGTGGAGAAAGCACCAGCAAGTTCGGACTGTTTCTGTCTAAAACCCTTGTGTTGTGCCGTTGAGTGATTTCAGCTCTTACAGAGTGGATGGGTTGTTTAAACACCTGATGTTTCTACGCAAGCCGGTCACAGAATCACAGTAGCTGCTCATTCCCGTGTTTACACATGTCTAGCTCAATAGTTCAACTCTGATATGTGGAGATATGAGGCTAATCAACTTTTGGAGAGGAGAAAATGTTGTTTTTGGCATACAGCCCAAGAATCCTGAGTAATATGGTGTGATGCAGTGATATTTGCTAGCTAAGGCTGTCCACTGATCTTCAAAGCGTAAACATTTTTGATAACATTTACGATAATAAACAAAAAAAATGCTGTGTTGTTTTTATAAAGGGATGAACCCAACTGGTGGGTTATTAATGAACCCATGCTGGGCTGTTTTAACCCAAAATGCTTGGATGTTTTACAAACGTAAGAAATATATGCTGACAGCTGGGAATTTAAAGTAACATGTTTTTTTTAACTTATTTTAAACCAGACTTAGGGCCAAATTTACTACTGCTTGCGGCAGCCCAAAGGCTGTTTTTTCGACTGACTTTATTGCAAATGCATTTGTAGGAGTTTCCTCTTCAGACGCAAACTTCACAGAAGAACACTATTTTAAGCAACACTATAGAACTTTGGCTCACGGTTCCCCCTTGTGGTTGATAAGTGCAATTGTCTGTTACCGGTTTGGTAAATCGTGTCACTGTATAAGCTTCCCTGTGGGCAGTGCAATACACATGAATTTGTTTACTAAGCTGAAGAAACAGGCAAATGCAGAAATAATGTTTGGAAACCACGTGGTACTCATCGCCAGACAGGGTATAGGCGGGGCTGTGTGTACCGACACAAACACAGAACTTACACGGTGTGCTTATTGCCGCTATGAGGCGGTTCAGGTAGCAGCGGGAGTAGAATTTGTCCAGTTAAGAGTTGTTCTACCACTGAAATAATTTTTGAGACATTATTTTAAGGTCGAAAAACTACGAAGTGTTGCTTTAAATGACTCCCGCAACGTGATATCCAAAGGTTTGTGCTAATCATTGCTATTTGTGACTTTATTTAACGGCCTAAAAAGCATGTCATAAACACTGCACTAATTTACACTGCTCTTAGTAGATTGCGTTGGTTATTATGGGAATGAGATATTGCACCCACAGCAAAGAGAGAGTCAAATTGAAAAATCTTTAGAGGAAATGTTTTGAAATTGAAGTGAAAGCTTAAGAAATTACATTGATGTGTATAACAACATTTTTGATGGAAATGAAAGGAAAATAAAAAGTCAGCGTAAAAGGTGGTTGAACTTATGGTTCTAATGACAAATAACTATCGGTCCTTTACAAGATTGTAATATACTGCATTTGCCACTGGGGTAATCATTTCAGAATTAAAATGTTAAACCTATAATGTTGAATGTCTAAATTCTGAATATTGAGAGGCAGACAAAAATACCAATGTACCAAAGACCTTTCAAGCATATGACCATATATAGAAACTCATTCATACGGTGCAAAGCACACATAAGGTGACCTATCCGTCACCTTATGAGCTCATACATCATCACCACCTGTCTGTATACCTGCATGAAACACACATGTGCCCTGTGGATACAACTGATGATATTTAGAATGGCAGGTTATGGTTTGCTAAAAGTAAGGAAATGTCCTCGTCTCTCATTGTGTAGATTAGTGGTTTTGCTTCAGGACCAATATTGTGCAGTGAACATCAAGTGGCTGAATGGAAACCAATTTGTCAGATGACAGATGAATATCTGCCAAAACACTATCGGACCCAATATCTTTTGACATGGTTTCACAACCCTGTCACAATAGATCTATCTTCAAATTTCAGTTCTTGTGGTGACAGCTAAGCCGATGTTTTCTGCACACGTTCTACTTTGAAGGTCATACGCTTTAGCAACTTTAATATCGTAGAGTGTTTCAATCCACGTCGTATGACTCACGGTGTAATGCATCCGGCAGTAATTACACAAGCTTCATTATACGTCTTGATGATAACTGGATAGTGAAGATCCGCGTCATTCACATCAAAATCTCCACAGCTCACCACTCATGGGCATCAGCAGGCAATTCAAGAGGGTTTAATGACTTTTAACCATAATTGAAGTTCTTCTTCTGCTCCCATGCTTCCTCCCCATTCAGTCCTTTTCTTTGTATTTCTTCTTCCTTCTTTCTGCCTTTTTATTTTAATGACTGTGGCGCCATTGTTTTTGATAAAAAGCATTGTTGCAAAGGGAGTTTTTATTTTTAGGTGGACTTTGTTTAATGTTTTGTTTAATAATTTTATACAGGTTGCTCTCCATTCTCCAATGGATAAAAAGGGCCACACTTTCTTCAACGCTTACTGACCTTTAACTGACATTTTCATCTAAAATGAGCCATGGGATGCTGACTGATGATGCTCAGGTGAGGGCTGCACGATTAATCGCATTTTAATCGTCATTATGATTTATGCTTCCCACGATAAACTGAGCATAATCGTTGCGATAATAATGTTTTAAGAGCAAGCACAGAACTCCAGATAAGGTCAGAAAATCATTGCATAACACATTCAATGGCTGTAAAGTAAAGTATAGGCCTAATAAACATGCTTGAAGTGAAATAAAAAAAATAAAGCTTTGAACTGAAAAATAATCGTGACTTTCGTTCGACCCATGATCGTGCAAGCCCTAGAGCAGATGCTGCGTAAGAGTTGGGCAACATGTATAAACCTTCCTCAAGAGCACAATGCCCTCTCTTTGTGCGTGACCTGCAGGCACACGCCCCATTGCTGGTCACCCGTTACCCCTCGCCATCTTTCTGATTGATCTCCTAATCCCTTCCACTGGATATCTGCCTTCTATCCAGCTGCTCTCAAAGAGTGAGCAAAGAGCCTGTCACGCCTCATTTTAGGCAAATAAAAGAAACTTTTCTCAACGGAGAAGCAGAATTGCACTTTTTCTTTCGAGCTTAAAAAGTTTTTAGACTCAAATCTTTTCTACAAGCTCACGTTAAAAGGATAGTTTGCCTCCCAAGTCCTTTATCATTTATTTACCCTCGTGTTGAGCAAAAACTATACTGTATATCGCTGCTGTCCCTCTGAAACCTTGTATCTCAGTGTTTTTGTGATTTACATTTTTTGGAATAAGTTATTACTATAACCAATAAAAAGTATTAAAAAGTGCTTGTAAACTTTGACAACACAGCATGTAATCATTTCAAAGGTGCAGCGTTTTTTCCATTTCCTGAACAACAGCCAACTTGGACATAAGAGGTAGGGATGAGCGAGTACAGCATTATCTGTATCTGTATCTGTATCTGTTAACCATATGAATTATCTGTATCTGTATCTGTACTCGGACTGGGCGGGGCCTAACCTGGAAGTGGGCGGGGTTTAACCCGGAAGTGGTCGGGTTGTCTTGAAAGGGGCGGGGCTTTAACCAGTATGTTATTTTTAATCATGCAATTGCTATGGGTTGATCAGAAATTGTTATATTTATTGCTGATTAGAAAACTATTTACATGACAGCATCAGCATTGAGCTTCAGATCAATGGTTTTGATCACGATAACAAACGAACTATATACAGAACAAGTTTTGCAACAATTAATACAACACATGTGGTTGCAATTATGAAGAAAAATGTAATGAACAAGAGTTTTCATCTAAACATAACTTTCTTTTTTTAACTTTTAATTTTTTTATGATCAGTGTTTTTTTTTGGTTACTTTTTTTTTTTTTTTACACCAGGTGTGTGTGTGTGTGTGTGTGAGTTAGAGAGAGACAGAGAGAGAGAAAGAGAGCTGTTCTCTTCTCAGCGTTCTGTGTGTGAGTGAGTGAGCTGAGAGGATTTATTTTTCTGCGGTGATTTAATTATTTTAGACAAAGAACATTTTATATCTCAAGCTGAATTCAGCCAGCGGCGGCTTTCTGCGCATGCGCGCGATCATTTGCAGTCTGGACGGGGAGGGGTGAACATCTCCTGCTCTGACTGCAGCCGGGGGAGGGGCTGCTTCGCGAGGACTGAGCCGCCTGTGAGTGCTTTGGTGCGGGCATGCGGCTCTCGGCAGGACCCGCTGCTCGTTGTGAAGATTAAGAACGATATGTGCTTTCACGTCAGAGTCTCCAAAAGTCTCCAATAACATCAGAAAAAGTCGTTAGATTTGTCGCTAGTCGCTTTTTTTAAAAATGTGTCGCTAGAGGGGTCTGAATACTCGCTAAATATAGCGACAAAGGCGCTAAGTTGGCAACACTGAGTGAGCAGAGCGGGACACAGCAAATCTGTATGTGTAAGGGAGGGGCGCTGTGACTAGCCTATCACAGAACGCAGACACAGTCAGCTACCCAATGAGGATTTTTATTCCATCCGAGCACAGATATTGACTCGTATTACTCGTATAATACTTGTACTCGGCAAATATGCTTTATCCGTACCGGATACTCGTTTCAGCCGAGTATCCGGCTCAACTCTAATAAGAGGTTTTGAAAGGACGGTGACGATATGACTCTTTGTATGTGACGATACAGTCAATGTCAGTGGGGTTTGGTTCCCAAAGTTCTTCAAAACATTGATGAAAACGTATAAAATACTTAAAGTCATTTATTTTTATGTCTTCATTAAGCTGTCTGTAGTTTTGGGGTTGCCATTATTTTTTCCATGATTGAGTGTTTAATAACATTTTGCTGATATAACCGCAAAACAACTTTGCAATTCCAAAACATGAGACACAGTTTGGGTTTGTCAGGTTTAGTTGTGTATCTAGGGCTCTGATCTGTTTGATGTGTTGGACTTCTCCCACTTTTCTCTCAGGCAATTGGCAGTAAAACGAAACCTGTTTGATCATCTTTCAGACTTGAACTTGTGACAACTTAACAAGTGCGACTAAGAAATAATGTTTCTAGAATAACCTACATATTTGCATTAACATCTGTAAAAAATTATCCTCAAGCGACTATGCCATACTGCAGAAAAGTGCATGCAAGTAACCACATGATCTATAGAAACTGACAGAAACTAATAGCTCACTTTATTATCTATGTGTTGCTACAACCAGCAATAATGTAATTGATTTGTGTGGAACATTTAAAAGTACTTTGATTTATGTGTGGTTCAGATCTGAGAAAGAGCTACTGCCTGTCAGCATGTCGAAAAGCATACAGTGGATCTCTCTGGCAAATCAAGACTTGTCATGCTGCCCTCGGGATACCTGCATCAGAACCAGCTTTCCAACATTATTTCTTTAGAGGAGGAGGTGGCACTTATATACGCATTTCTTAACAGGCTTGGGGAGAATGAGGCTAGTTTTCACACTTTTCACTCCAGTGAATATTTCTCAGGGTACAGTAGGTTTATTTTTAAAAGTCACTTTCTGTATAAGCACATGCCTCAAAGTCTGGGCAGAAGGAAAGTTGTTTCCAATATTGAAAAAAACATGTGCTTATTTACAGCAAATATTCTAATAAATATAATTTAATGCGTTTATTTGAAGGTCCGATGTATAAGATTAAGCATCATCTAGTGGTGAGGTTGCGAAATCACAAACAGCACTTTTGAAGAGGGTTTTATTAAAAGCAACACACGAAAACACATATATTTTTACCCCAACCTTATAATACAATAGACCTCATAATAAAGCCTTTGGGGCCTATGTGAGCACTCTATACATAAATCCTTCCAGGATTTTTGTGTGTTAACATGATTTGGCAGATTCTACAAACATAACCTTTTTTAACCTATTAGTTGCATGCAGAGATGGTAAGTAACGAAGTACAAATACTTCGTTACTGTACTTAAGTAGATTTTTTGGTATCTGTACTTTACTTCACTACTTATTTTTCCGACAACTTTTTACTTTCACTTCTTACACTTTTAACCAAATATCTGTACTTTCTACTTCTTACATTTTCAAACCAGACTTGTTACTTAAATCTGTATTATTTTTTGTCATGCGCGCTGTTTTTAAACAAGAAGCCTGTTGGTTTATAGGTTTTTAGGTGAGTCATTCCTAATCACCCATGGCCATATATTCGGGAGATGTTTGAAATTGTCGGTGTTAAAAATTCTTGTCATAAGCAAAGTTAATGTTTTCCGTAATTATAGTCTATTTTCTATGTTTGCTAAGTCTGTAATGTTATCATGAATTCATATTTTGCTAGCGTGTTAGTTAGATGTTGTTCATTGTTCACACTTCGCATCTTTTTTGACCAGAAAAAGAACACACACATACACTCACCGGCAAACACACACAATAACTTAATGTAGTGTTGCTTGCCTGTTATCTGTTGTTAAGTTTTTCCCTCCAATTTTTTCAGTTTTGTTAAAGGGATGTTGCTTGTGCTGTTCGTGCTGTTGGCACACACTTTAATATTCAGTCTTTAGCACAAATTGTTTAAGCCAGCGAATAGGATTATCTAGAAAGTTGCCAATTTGAGCGGTAATGATTTATAATATTTTCACTAGGCCTATTAATCTGTCATCTGGTAAACTAGGTGAGGTGTGAATTATAATGATACTTTCACTCTTGTTTGCATTTCAGTATAATTAACAATGTAACTCACTTTTGTCTGCCTGTGTTCTCTATAGCAGTTGTTCATGGATACAGGCTAAAGCAGGTAGTAGTAATGGCTACTTTTTACTTAAGTATATTTTAGAGCACATACTTTTTTACTTTTACTTGAGTAAAAAATTAAGTCAGTACTTCAACTTTTACCAGAGTATTTTTAAACATGAGTATCTGTACTTCTACTTAAGTAAGAGATGTGTGTACTTTTGCCATCTCTGGTTGCATGTTAATGACCATAGTTGAATGGTTTTATTCATATGGGGGAGTCAGTTTAAAAGTGCATGCATTGGTGTTAGTAATAGTGTTTAATTACATATGACAACATGTAGTTTTAGTCTAGTTGTTAACATAATAATACATTTCTTCAGCTTAAGTACAATTTAGTCAGAGCAGATATTTTAACTGGCGCCAAATTGACGCTGAGTTTCAAATTGACCTTTTCTGAGGCGAGTAGCTGCTTGAACACTTCATTATGGTCAGTATTATACAGTACACTGACTAAATATACAGCCTCTCCCTCAAAGTCTAAAGTATTGGACACGTATTCGTTCAACGTGTATGGACGATTACTAATACAATAAAGAATTTATACTATCGGGTCAGTTGTCGCCTGGGGGTTAGAACGTTGGGCTTGTGATCAGAAGGTTTCAGGTTCAAATCTCAGTGCCAGCAGGTCATGACTGAAGGGCCCTTGAGCAAGGCACCTTACCCCTGATTGCTCTGCAGTAATGTGCCACTGTAAAAAACTACTTGTAAGTCGCTTTGGATAAAAGCGTCTGCCAAATGAATAAATGTAAATACTGAAGCCCCTCCCCTAAACCTAACGTCATTGGCACGAAAGCCAATCGTATAAAACCCACGGATTAGAATAGGATGATGCATAGAAATCATATAAATAAGCAACCTCGTAAAATAGTTACGAATTGCCGTTAAATTGTGTTCAAATATAAGTTAAACATTTATTTTACAGAATTTTACTGTTATTTTTAAAATATTCATGTATTACTTGAAAAACTATAATTTTATGGAATTTGACAGTTTACAGATTTATTTCAATATCCGTTAGCTATTAGAAACAGACTGAAATTTCACACAAAAGACAATAGTTTACGTTATGTTTTTTTCCACCCCAGCTTTTTCTTCAGTCCGACTATCACTGTTTATTGATGTATTACAGCTTTTCATACTACATTCATCATGGATACATAAATGTCATACTATTGTGAGAAATATGTGTGAAATTTAATAACTGAATAGGCATTTACAGTGGCTTTGCTAAAGAATAGCCTAAAAAGTTACCGAAATATATTTCATTAAATATTTTGAATATACAAATTAAATTCAATAAGAAAAGCACACAGTAGTTATTAGACTGCCACAAACTGACATTCTCTTAAGTTAAAACAGGGATTTTCATGATCGCGGTGGTGAGACACGGACAGAGGACCCAGGTGCAGACAGCGGGTAAGGGGTTAAGAGACTTTTAATAATAAATGACAAAACAAAAACTCACGAGGGTGTAACATAACAAAACAAGGGTGTAAACATGACATAAAAACAGGAACAAGGATTAACTAACTAAACTAGACAAGACTAAGACAACACTTGACTGCACTGGAACTCACCACATGAATCAAAATGAACCAGCACAAGACAGAAGACACAAGGGCAGTAAATAAGGGACCAAATCAAGAGGGCAACAGGTGTAGGGCATGAATCAATATCATGGAGACCAGAGGAAGGGAACAGAGACGAGACAGAGAGAGCGTAAAAGCCAAATCAACAATAATTGCCTCTCTCCACACTAAACATGAGGTTCTGTCATGATTCTGCCACTAAACCAAGAGAAACATGACTTGATGCGCCAGAATCATGACAGGGATATATCAGGGCCAGCTGTCATATTCCCAGAAACTACAACATTCCCAAGAAAAACTAAATAATTACCAGTGTACTGGCGTACCAGTCCCAGTGTTTTGTAGGAATGTTGTTGATCAGCCTGGTCTCAATCAAAGCTCAGACCTTCCAGTCATATGAATCTACCTCTCAATCGTTTCACATGCCAGTAGACCTTCAGCAACGTTCCAAGCATTCATTAAAATCCTCAGTGAAAAGTCAAAGATAATGCCGTCCTGTTATCCCAACAGGTGTTGAAAGAATTGCATTAAAGTGCATGCTTGCAATGTGTGGTGGATTTGGAGAGAAAGGGACGAGTGATCCCACTTTGCCTTCCTGGCATATCCTCCTGGCCCTGCCACTGACAACCACTCCAGTGCATTTATCAGAGAAGCACAAAGCACCTAAACTCCATAATTAGCCAGGTGAGAATGAGAGAAGATTAATGTTAAAAAACGTCCATTGGTCCTACAAGCACAGCAGGAGCTGGCTGGTTGTTATGACATTGGCCAAAGTAGAGACAGGAATGCCGGTGGAACAGAAGGAACCAGAGCATGCTGGGCCTTTGGTGAGACAGGGGCCGCACAGCACGATGCCTGTTTGTTAGTTTTGATAAAAATATACATTCAGCTTCTTTCATATACTACAGGTTCTGTTACATTTCCAAATTATATAAATTATATCTCTTCCCTTCAAGCTTCACCCTGACCTCTTTCTCTCCCAGCAGATGGCATTTATTTAGAGGGTATTTATCAGGGTGTAAATGTATTAATGAGTTTTTCATGTTCTTCGCTTTAGGGCTCAGAAGAGTTGCCTCATCCTTACAAAGACAGCTTTCAGTTCGCAACCCATCTTTTATCTTTAACCATTATTGCCACGGCATTAAAAGGGATAGTTCATTCCCCCTCCCCAAAACAAAAAGGTCTGTCATAATTTAGATAATTTCATGTTGGTCATAATGCTTTTGTTGTTCCGGGAAACAAAAGAAGATATTATGGGAAAAAAATATGTTTTTGTGCCCTTACAAAGAAAGTCAATGGGGACCAATTTTATGTTTCGAAGTAGAAAGAAAGCTACACAGGTTAGTAAATTATGAAATATTTTTTGGGTAATCTTTCCCTTGTGTGTTATTATATATGCTGTCCTTCCGATACCAGTGGGCGTCCAAATTTGCTGTTTTTAAGGAAATGGGAAATACAAACTGTACGTTTACATGATTATACTGTGTTATCAAGCACTTTTTAATTCTTATTATTGGTTAGATATTTGCAAAACTTAAATGAAGGTTGATTGTAACAATGATTTATGACAAAAAGTTAAATCACAATATGTGGAGATGCAAGGTTTCTAAAAGACGGCAGCGACATGTGAGTGTGGTAATAATTCGGTTAAGAAGAAACATTTTAAGACTTCCTTTAGAAATCTGAATTTTGTAAACATTTTTCTCATCTACTAGGTCGGTTGAGGCAACGTGATTGAATTCAAAACTATTTTACGAGGTTGCTAATGCGTATGACGTCGTACGATGCAGATCGTGCAAAAACGTACGATTATGAGAGAATAGCAGAGAGAATTGTCTCTCCCCTAAACCTAACCATCACTGGCATGGAAGCAAATCATACTAAAGTGCACAAATAAGACCGTGCAAATAAATCACCCCGTAACTCCTGTGAGATTGTGTTGGTTGTGCCGCATAGTTTAGGAAAAGCAGCGAACAAGGAGTCATCCGTCAGTGAACCCTATTAATAAAAGTGAATTTCTTTTGTGAATTTCTTCTAGAGAGCAGGTCAAGTCCATATCACTAAGTGCTAAATTATTTGGATATAAAATGTGTGTCGCTTGCATCTTTCATCGTTTTAACACTTTGGGGACAATAGTCCGTTATGTTTGATGTGCTGAGCATGCGGATGGTTTTAGAAGAGTTTGGACAGCTGGTTTGGATCACTTCCACGGTTTTATGATCGGAGAGTCAGATTGCATAACTCTCTGATCTCTTCCTGAAGCTGCTCATTTGCCCTACATTCCACTTGAGCTTTAAGGCGTTACACGTTTTTGTCCTTTTTTAAACACTACAAATCATTTTTATATTTGTACAATCCCGGTCCAGCAGACCTTGTAACGCACGGAGAGTAGTGGGGTGGTGTGACAGAAAACCGTTCATCACAAATCTCTTTCTGACAACAGAGAAGAATTTCTCTACAACAGCCTCGGGGGCAATAAGACGTGCTTCGTAGTCACGGTAGAATTTTCGATGACAGGCGTGTGTGGGAGAACGTTAACATGACGGAAAGGAGACATGGGGCAGGAGGTGAACACATTCAAAGGAAATGTATCCAGCATGCACTCTGCTTTTGGGTGGTCTTCGATACTGGATATTCCAGACTACTTCAGATAAGATGTATTCATTCTCAACGGTTAGTTTTGGACTGTGTCCAACTATTGAAATAAATATTTTCAGCATGCCTCTGCTTACAAACTCTGTACCTTTTAACTCTTTTTATGAATAATAATGCATTGGATTATATTTCCATCAAATCAAACATGTGATGGGGAGATTACAACTCTCACTGCTAAATTGAAACAGATTTTATAGTCTTTTCAATAAAACCTTTAAGGCTTTTGATTGATGGCCAATATCTTACCATTGATCCATTTCGTCGGACAATCCTACACATATGCAGAAAAATCAAGAGGGAATGTTCTAGTCATGATAAGGTACGGCAGTTAATGTCACTTTTTCCTAGAAAGACTGGCCTTTGTCTCTAATGATGTGGAACAAATCTCAGTTCATGGGTAGGGCAGAAAATACCAATCACACCTCATTACACCCAGCTCAGAGATTTTTCTGAATCAGAAATACTAGCAAAGATTAAGAGTAAAGCAACTAAAGCTGTTCTGCATTATATGTATTCTATCATTCCTTGTTAATGGTGAGACTTTCTTAACCTCCAGAAGTCAACCATAACATCTCTTGACATCGGTGCGGTTGAAAAAAATTTAATCCCAGCCTCTTGTTCACTGTTTCCAACCTCACTCACTCCTTTGCACGTTATGTTGTGCAACGTTTGGTTCACTGACAGTACTTTCACATCAAATGGCAACAACAATTACATCCCGCTGAATAGTATGATTTTTGTTTATACAATTTCAGAGCCCATCTAAACAGACCAATTTAGAACGTTATTACAGCATATACTCCCGATTTATGTTTGTTTTAGGTTTATGTTCACATATTTCACACCATAGGCACTAGGGGTGTCAAAATATATATGGTATTTAGAATAACCGTACATAAAACAATGCTTGTTTTCATATTTTGCTATTTTTTCATATTAATGCTCCAGAGGCCCCATTTATAAAACGTGGGTACGAGTTGATCCACGAGAAGGTTCATATTTATAAAACGGTCTTTGACGTGGAGAAGCGCTTAGCGTTACGTCTGGGTCTGAGCAGACAGACGCACTTTTTCTTGCCGCTCGTTTTTGGACGTTGACAGGTGCTCAGATATCTAAAACCGTTCAGCTGAGCAAAATGTCAACATCATTTGAGATTTACAAATTTGGCATCTGAAAAAGAACCACTTTTTCTGTGTGTACGTTCGTTCTATGAATCACATTTATACACTTTGAGAAATGATCGTAAAATCTATGCTAGGGCGGTTTCTACGCAACATGTAATATTGGCCTCAGATTCCGAAATGTTCAGTTTGCTTTGATTGGATAGAGCATCTGTTGTAAATGTCCCGCCTCCTACCATAGCTGTGAGCTTCTGTCCTAAGGTGTAAACAGTAGCATTGGCATCAGATTCTTCTTATCGATTCAAGTTTGACTAGAAGCAGGAATTATGTTAAGGGATAGTTCACCCAAAAATTAAAATTCTGTCAACATTTACCGTTCTAAGCCTGTATACATTTCTTTGTTTTGCTGAACACAAATTAAGATATTTGGAAGAATGTCATTAACCAAATGATCCTACTGCCATAAATACTATTTCTACTGGTTTGGGACAATTTGAGGGTGAGTCAATTATGACAGAATTTTAATTTGGGGGGAGCTTTAAGTGATGTATATTGTGACATTTGACAGAAGAAGCGTTTCAAAGTCCCAATGAATTGTAGTTGTATAAAAGGTTTTTCTGAAAATATCTCCCTTTGGACTGTGTAACTTTGACTTGTCATGCTCAAACAGCAACATTAGACTCCGAACAAAGTCAAAACACCCAGATGAATTTTAAACTGTGTCATTACCACAAACTTGTCTTTTAGTTACAGCGTGATGGATCACATCCACAATGTTGAATTATCCATTGCGAAATTGCACAAGGGTGCAATCTTTGGACGTTATATGCAGGTATTATGAAGACCTGTGGGAGGAAGCATGTGTTTGCAAGTGACATGGACCTCCAGGGTCCTGGGTATAGGAGAATGGCCCATGCACATGCACGTGGATCAGGTTCCCTCAGGCAGGCCGTTGTGTCTCTGCTGCTCTGCTTTCCGCAGGGTCTCCGGAGTCGTGCACAAAGCTTTCACACCCCCCGCCACCCTGGGCTAGGAGACAGTAATCAGCGTCCTGCTGAGGCTGGCAGCTTTGAGTGAGACTACCCTGCTGTGTGCAAGAGGGTATAGACACCCTGCCACCACCCTCACACAAGTACAAACCTCCCCTGGGACCACATGCGAAGTTCACATACGGGCAAACAAAACATACTGTAGAAAGATGAAATCTGGGGCAAAAGTTTACGATCCCCGCTGGATAAACTGCTTGTGTTTGCCGCTATTCCAACGCGCCTGGTTACATAACGTTCCGTAGGATTCCAGACAACAGTTATTATCCTGGGAGTCTCTTTCGAGGATAGGAAGAGAATAGTCATGTGTGGTTCGTCAGAAAAAGGTCATTGATGCACAATGACCCTCTGTGTCTAGATTTTCTGTGTCAGACCTGCCTTGTCATCGGCGAATCTGCCACCTGCTCTTTTCGTAATCGCTGACAGAAACAAGGAACAATGGCCTTCCCTAATAATGTAATATAATCTCCATGAAGGAGAGATGTGGTTTGCTCTGTGTGCGTGCTGATGATGTGTGGAAACATGGGCTGCTCTTTAGAGAACGCCGTGGCTTGTGCGTGCGTCCGTTAATGAAAGGACAAACCTTTTCAGGTGTGGCAATTTCTATTCTTGCTTTGTGGGCGATTTACCACTTATGGTATTTGTTTACAAAGACCTCATTTATCCATTTATAATATTCATTACTGAACCATTCCTACAAAACAAAAACTCGTCATCTATCAATTAGGGCAGGAAGTGCTATTCATTTAACTTCATGAATGATAAAACTAAAATGTATTATCTATTATTATGTATCCATCTATCCATCCATCCATCCATCCATCCATCCATCCATCTATCTAACATCTATTTACAAATATGAGGTTATTTAAAGGGACAGTTCACCAAAAAGTACAAATGTTGTCATCATTTACTCTCCTTCGAGTGATTTCACTCAAATAAAAAATTTTTTTTGGAAGAATGCTTGTAACCAAACCTGTAACCTGGATAAAATGTCTTCGTTTTGTTGAACACAAAAATATATTTTGAAGAATGTAGGACAGCAAACAGTTCTGGGGCACTCCTAGTCAATGGGGTCCAAGAACTGTTCTGTTACAAGAATTTGTCCAAATATATTTCTCTTTATCTTCATAGTTCATCCAAAAATTAAAATAAAACAAATAATTTAAAAAAATTTAAACAATGTTTTTTATAATTTGCTCACCTTTATGGTAGCATTCCATGTTCTTTTCTCAAATAATTGATATTCTTTTAGTCTGTTTTTCATCAAACCCGTTTGACTTCAGGACACTTAGTTGTGTCGAGTCATTCAGTCACGCTTTTGCATCCTTTCGAAGTGTGTATCACAAAAATATCACAAAATAATAATATATAACATTAGCTGGGGTAGGTTAACAGTGAAAAATGTAATTCATGTAAATATGTTCATTAATGAATGAGCTAACACTTTAATGCATATCATGAACTAATCACAGATTCGAAGATTACATGACATCATAATAATTTATATAATATGCGGCTTGATGTGGTCGCGTTCTTTCAGTACGGGTTTGACGCACGTCTTCTTTAGAACAATGATGCATGAAATGACTCATGAAATATCTTTGTCTGCATTGTTGCACAGATTAAGGGTGTGTTCGTGTATGTTTGGTTCTATTAAAACGAACCCTGGTGCGATTGCCTTGTTAGTGCGGTTCATTTGTGTAAGTGTGAACGCTGCCACCCAAACACTCTTGCGTACCAGACAAGCAGACTGAGACAGCTGAAAAGATGGGTCTCGGCCCACTTTCAAACGATTTCTGGCGCGGTTCGATTGAAATATTAACGCAACACGGACCAAAGGCATCGAACCAAAAAACGGAAGTGATAACAATATACGACCTGAAAATCTTGTAATTTGGTAACATTATTATTAGATTTGTGCTTGCGCATGTAACAGAGGAATTCCAGGCACGGTTTTGACTGTTTTAAACACTTCATGGGGTCTTCACGAGTTAGCGACTTGCTAAAAATATCCTCATATGTGCAGGCATACACTAAGTAAGGGATAATGTACAGGCAGCCGGTTGTTATCGTAGAAATATCCCGCTTATTACACGGCTACTTGCCACATGAGAAAAAAACTGGTCATGAAATGTGAGTTTGAAATATTTTATCAGTTCGTTTTAACGAATGCGGAACTTTCGTGAGGAAACGCCATTTCCTTTCGGTTTGAATATAACATTCAAATGTCACTAACATGTAAAGACATACTGTATTTATATTTAATTTGTCAAAAAAAAAAACATACTCCCGACTTTCCGGAGTATGGGGTCTGTTGTCCTTTGCTAAGGGCTGTCAGGTCCCTGTACGGCCGAAGCAGGAGCTTGGTTCGCATTGCCGGCAGTAAGTCGGACTTGTTCCCAGTGCATGTCGGACTCCGGCAGGGCTGCCCTATGTCACCGGTTCTGTTCGTAATTTTTATGGACAGAATTTCTAGGCGCAGCCAGGGGCCGGAGGGTGTCAGGTTTGGGGACCACACGATCTCGTCTCTGCTATTTGCGGATGATGTTGTCGTGTTGGCCCCTTCAAACCAGGACCTTCAGCATGCACTGGGACGGTTTACAGCAGAGTGTGAAGCAGCTGGAATGAAAATCAGTACCTCCAAATCCGAGGCCATGGTCCTCAGTCGGAAAAGGGTGGCTTGCCCACTTCAGGTTGGTGGAGAGTTCCTTCCTCAAGTGGAGGAGTTTAAGTATCTCGGGGTCTTGTTCACGAGTGAGGGAAGGATGGAACGGGAGATTGACAGACGGATCGGTGCAGCTGATGCGGTCGATGTACCGGTCCGTCGTGGTGAAGAAAGAGCTGAGCCGCAAGGCGAAGCTCTCAATTTACCAGTCAATCTACGTTCCTACTCTCACCTATGGTCATGAGCTTTGGGTCATGACCGAAAGGACAAGATCCCGGATACAGGCGGCTGAAATGAGCTTCCTCCGCAGGGTGGCTGGGCGATCCCTTAGAGATAGGGTGAGAAGCTCGGTCACCCGCGAGGAGCTCGGAGTAGAGCTGCTGCTCCTCCACATCGAGAGGGGTCAGCTGAGGTGGCTTGGGCATCTGTTACGGATGCCTACTGGACGCTTTCCCCGGAAGGTGCTCCGGGCCCGTCCGACCGGGAGGAGACCCTGGGGAAGACCTAGGACATGCTGGTGGGACTATGTCTCCCGGCTGGCCTGGGAACGCCTCGGTGATAAGCGGTAGAAAATGAATGAATGAATGAATGAATGAATTGTCAAAAAACGGTCAAAATTATTTGGTTATCCAGGTTACCGTGTTATTAGTTTTGAGAGGTTGTTATCTGGGAATAACGATCCTGCAAATGTAGCGACTGGCCAATCAGAATCGAGCATTCCAAGGAGCCGTGTTATAACCATTTATAACCCATGCAGCACTTTGCACACAGCGTTGTTTTAGATGTCCGGTAAGTTCCGTTTTAAAATATATATCATAAAAGCTGTCCAACCACGCTGCAACTTTACACGTAAGCTATTAGGTTCGATATCTTTAGGTTCGCTGTTGCCAGTCTGAACAGTAAGCGAACAGGACTACATTTTGTTTTCTGGTCCGGACCTAAAGAACCGAGCTAGAAATATGGCCAGTAGAATTCTCGACAGTTCGTTTATTGTGTGTGTCCCCCTCACGGTGTTGTATTTCGGTTACCCAGTGGTGAGACTGTTTTGTTTGCTTTTCTTGGTCCGGGACATAAAACCTTGAACATTTCCCATAATTCTTAACAAATGATTCTGAATGACGTCAGTAGGAGTTATTTTGAAGTTTAATAATAAACAGCTAAGCTTTAGTAAGCGTCACAAAGTTTATTTTTGTAATACAGTACTTAGGGCTGTTAATTGATTGCAGACAAATTAATCGCAATTTACAGCATGTACAATTGTTTTCAATAGTGATAACTTTCTTGTGTAAGAATCAAAATGATTTCTCCAATACATGACTGGTGCCCGAAATGGAAATTTTGGCTTAAAGGGAAAGTTCACCCAAAAATTTTATTTCTGTCATCATTTACTCACCCTCGATCAATTTCTTTGTTCTGATGAACACAGAGAAAGATATTTGGAAGAATGCTTGTAACCAAACTTGGGCACCATTGACTATAATAGGAAAAATGGTAGTCAATGGTGCCCCAGAACTGTTACAAAGCATTTGTGTCTTCATTCGAACAAAGAAATGTACAGTATACAGATTTAGAATGATGACAGAATAAAAGAAATCATCTCCAAAAATATGAAAGATCCACCACTGAACACTAAATGTTCCTCTCTGTGCTGTATTTACCAGAAATCATCTTTCTATCTAAAGTGAAACTTAATGCGAAGTGGTTTTCCATAGTTCACTTCTGTGAAGCCACGTCGAGGTCATCCAACATCACTATTTAAATTTTCCATTTATTATTCATATTGTAAGCATGTCATACGCCTCTCATCGTAATAATGAGGATGTTTTTGTGACTCATATGCCACCACCTACTTCTCCGTCAGCACAAAGAAGCCATTGTCTTGCAATGCTTATCTAGCTTTTTTCTCAAAACTCTCATGAGGGGGCTGGTTTGTCAGTCGGTTAGAACAGCGTCTCCTGACGTTTTAACATGATGCCCTATGACGAGCGCCATTCATAACCAGTGCAGAGGCTACAGAAGGTCATTGTTTGAATAGGATCATACAGTTTTATACACAGTAGAATATTCCTCTCGGAAGATGAAAGACGTCTCACCGGTTTCTTCCATTACACACCGTTTTTGGACGACTTCGGTATGCAACTGTTTGGTGCAGTTACACCAGCGGGCATCTGCTTTGTCTCCCGTGCTTCCCATCCCAAGTAGGGAGCTCCAGGCCTGCAGATAATGTGTGCACAAAGCCACTATTATAGCCCATGAAAAAATGGCCCTATACCCTGGGTGCAAACTTGTCTCAGGACTTGTGCCTCATTCAGACATAGTTTCCGCAGTAGGTCAATGGCAGTTGCTAAGACGCTGGGTTGGCTGCCCATTACCAGTTCTTTCCAGCCAAGGTTGAGCCCTGCCTTTAAAGGAAGGTGCCTGCTTCTTCTGCCCGAGCACAAATCCAGTTCTCTGGGTGCTCGTGCTGAGACACAGTTTTCACCTGCAGCGGTTCTATCATTACACAGGTAACTATGGAGCGCAAACACGTCAACAAAATTAGCAGAAAATACAGGCAGGATGTATTAAATTGCCATTTAGACACCGCTCATCTTCTGCTGACAGATACGTTACGACATGTCGGGAAACCGATGATCAGATCCGAGCGGGGATGAGTTTAAATATTCACCATACACATGAATAGCCTACAGTGATGAACTGGAGCACAGCCAAGAGCAACTTATTTGGATGGTGGCACATTCTCTTTGGGCTGTATAACTTACATAGGCATCTTCAAGCTCTCTTAGATATCCATTTACATGTCGCTTTACAAATTTAACACTTTAGTCACGTTACTCCTTTGTAGTTGTATACTGGCTGTAAAACAAAACGTCAGAGTGACGCATATTCTATTTACAGCTACAGGTCAATAAAATATCCTCATGCTCTCAACGTCCTGGTTTTCCTAATATAAACAACCGTTGTTTGTGTGTCAGCAAATGTCACAAAAATGTCATGTTTTGTTGTGGTTGTGAAAATATTTTCATTTGTTAAACATATTTTTAATATACAATATTGTATTTAGTCCTATATTTCCGAGCATCATCAAAACATGATTTTCTTAAAAACAGTTGTATCAACAAATTTCCTTCATATTCATTGAACATCATTGTATTAACTGACTTAAGGTTTAAAATTATGAATCAAACATAATAAAATGTACATTCCAATCGTATGTAACATTTTCTTTGTTAATCTGGAAAACTACATAAATAAAAAACTACTAAACAAAAAAGTTGTGTACAGAGCATAATATGTTATACATAATATTAAGCTTTTAACTAGAAAAATATAAACAAATCTGTTAACCTGGAAGCCACTTGAAAGGTACTGGTATCTTCACATAAAATCAAACTTAGATTTTTTTCTGTAAATTACGACATATAATGCATTGAGAATTTCAGCAAAAAAAGCAATGAAAATACATAAATAATTCCCTCCAATGTTAAAATTATGCTTTGTGCAAGGTAGAACGCGATAATGTTTCATAATTAAATTCTTTACTGCCATTATGTTTATATGGTTTCCTGAAAATGACAAAAATCAGGTCTTTTAAAGACTGAGGAAATCAAACAGGAGACATCAAGAGAAAGAGTCTTTGGTCCGGTGGGATTAATCAGGTTATTTATTTACACTGAAGTGAGTTGATTTTCTGGCCGCAGTCTCTGCCAGCTAATATCTGCCAGGCTTTATTTTCCCATGAACTAAACCGAAATCATGGCACAAAAAGTCTGGATTGGCCTCTCTTAAGCAAACACCTGTGCGTCTGTATTCTTCCTCACATGCCAGGACCTTCAAATTTTCTTTTGCAGATGTGATGATGTGATGTTTGGACAGGAGGTTCCTCATAGACATAGGTTTATCAAAGCCCACTGGTGTATTACATCACTCTCACCCTGCTCAAACAAACCTGCTGGCTCAGATAAAGCGATCGTGCTTTGAAAAACATCAGAAAAGGTCTGTGTTTAAAGGTTGGCCTTCATTTATCAGGCAGATGTTACGCCATCCTCCAGCTATGTGTCTAGTGAGCAAAAGAGTTGGTGTTTTTTAAAAAGACTTTTCTTATCAGTGTTACAATAATGTAGTGCAAGATTTTAATCTGAAACCCTGACATGCCAGATACATTGGACATTCTGTGGCTAAAAACTTTCTGCATCTAAACAAGACTTTATTTGGCCACTCTGGTTGTTATGTCTAGTTCGGTCCTCAAGCAATAGAAGATGTTGTGAAACATGCTCATTTGCTTGCGGCTATTGCTGAAACATTTAGTTTTGTTTAATGAGCTCTGTAAATGAGAATCTGTCATTCATTTCACTTTCGCCTGCAGAAAGGCAGACATGCAGCTGTTAGGCACATGCCACCAAGAAGAGTGAAAATATTTACACAATATCTTACATGTATCTTCACCGGGTATGAGTTGAATCTAGAATTCAGTTTATTTCTCTTTAAAGCTCCAAACTTGTTTATGTTTAACCTCCTTTAATACCATCATCTGTACTAAAGGCCTGTTCATCCTGAGGTTGGAATTTGTTGGGTCCACGTTTGATGGAAGTAAAGGTCTTTGCACATACAGTCAGAAGATTTCGTATGCGTATTTTTTACGGTGCCTCTGAATTGTCAAAACACCTCGCTAGGGATGCAAAAAACACAGAAAATGTAACCCAGTCCAAATTGTTTTATGACGGATGAAAAGGCTGTGTGCTTAAGTGTTAGATAAAACATTGACATTCAATCAAAATCCATTCGGACCCTCTGGATTTGAAACACTATTTTATATTTAAACCCATTTTAAGACTTCCTTTAACATTGAAGTCAGTGTAAATTGTTGGGTATTTTGTTTTTATATTAAGTTTATGCTTTTCTGTTACTGTGAAGTACTTTGGTCAGTCCGTGTTGCTTTTCATATGTTTTCCATGAATACAATACATTATCCACTCCATTGTTTGTTGCCTACTCCATTACACGGTTAATGGAACCTGAATGACTTGTGTTATGTTGTTAAATACAATTTCTATAGCACAATACATTTGAAAAACGCTGGCTTAACAAACAACAAGCGCCACTATAAGGATCACAGACACTCTTTATTCTCTCTCCGATGAGCACGTGGATCCATTTTTAGATTCCGTCTGTGATGAAGAAACTTACATAAGCACAAACACAGACCTGCCCTGAATAGCATGCTGATAGTCTCCGAATTTGACAAATCCGGCACACTGCTGGTGATAAATATACCCGCAGCACCAGAGATGGTTTTACGAAATATTATCAGCGAGCAATTTGTGTTCTCATCACATATTTATCTGCTGAAAGTCAGCCAGGACGAGGCTCTCGGGAAGAAATATCGAGACGGACAGAGGTATACAGAAACTCTGGCCTCTCGGGTTGTGCAATGCTGAACAGATCAACTGTGATGCAACCTGGTATGTGTTAATGCTCCTTCTGTTTATATGTCGGACAAGAATAACCAAACTAAAATAAAATGCTCTTGCGAAGCTATTTGTGACTACGAGTTGTAATGTAAACTTTGGAAGAGGTGTTTTGGTTCACTGACATTTGTCACAAAATGTTTCCTTTTGCATTTATGTTGTTTAGCATTCCTTTAATTCCTTCAGCACGTTCGGACTGCAAAAATACCATATGCTGGTATTTTAAAGAGCGATTTTCCAGCACTTTCTCTCCCGGAGCACTGCGCACACCTAGTAAACACAAAGCATCCGAGAGCCTGAGGCCCATTGGCTGACCTGACTTAAAATCATTACGTGCAGTGACAAACACCACCCTTCTGCGGCAACAATTTGCACAGACGTGTCTGATCAGGAAAGAGGGAGCCGCTTTGATGCGCGCTGACTTGCGGATCTGTTTGTTTCGTTGTGCCTCGTTCCTTTTGATTCCGGTATGCTGACAAAAAGCATTGCTCAACACGATCTGATAACCCACGTCATCCAACTACACAGATGTACAGATCTGACTCGTGTAAGTTATACAAAGACAACATTAAAGTGAAAAAGCCCTGTGTGGGTGTTAAGATGGAGAGAAACCAAACACACAGTCACGCTTTCACATAGAGACAAAGACTCTGTTGTCTTATTAACACATAGATTCATTTGTGGGTCTTTATTCCCCAGACAATTATAAGACAACAGAGATAATGTTTCATTGAGTGTCAGTTTAGGTGAATCCTGTAGCAAATGTCTGTGACATCTCCAATACTCTCTGTCTCGGATTACCATTGCAAATAAACCTTTATGCCAAAAATGGCCTTTGGTCCAGGCAGGTCTTATAAACATACCAAGAGTAATTGCTCCAGTATGTCTGTTTGGAACGAGCTGAATATTGTCGAGGGTCAGTCTGGTACATCCACAGTCGGAGGCAAAGGGTCAGGCTTAAATCTAGTCAAGGCTGTGATCAATGTAGACAGTTTTGCACTGTTGTCAGCAGGTGGCTGAGACGGAAAACGTAAAATAGATTTGAGTCATTAAAGCTGGCTGAAGACCTGGGAATGTTTATTTTCGGTCACCCTTCCCGTTCCCCGATTTACCAGACTGAGCCCTTATATGTGCACGGGTTCTTATTTAGATAACCTGCTTGTTTTAGTATGCCGTATATAGAGTCAATACAACTCTTTTCACTATTGGTGAGACATGTCTGCTACTGTGGGTTTCATCGACTGATACGAGCCAGTGTGTTCAAAGGATCAGAAAGTATTTGGACACTTAAGAGGTAGTTTGGTGGTTCTCAAACTGGGCCCCAAGGTGGATCCAGGGCAGCACAGTTTTTTTGGTACTTTATTGAAATGTAGGAATAATAATAAATCAATCAAATATAATGAAATGAGGCTAACAACCCAAATGAATTGATGTTCCAGCATTGTGTCATTGAAAATGTTTAGAAGTATTGTTGTTAAAGGATTTAATTAAAACAATTACAATTCTATGTTTAAGATTATAATTCCTTATTTGGGGGGCCACAAGGGGTCTTACAGGAAAAAAGTTTGAGAACCACTGGTTTACTCAAATATGAAAATCCCCTTGCATTTACTAACCATCATGCAATATGAGCTGAGGGGAAAGGAATGTCTTCTTTTCAGCAGAGCACAAATGAATAGTTTTTTATTAAAAGGGCATCATGTTATCTTTTTATATACTGTAAACTCCAAGAAAATAAACAGTAACTTACTGTAGCTTAGATTTAATTGACAATTTAGTTTTAAACATAACCCTACCTAGTTTTGATATATTCTTACATTAAACAAGACTAAATATCCGGTCACTTTTCTTGATATGTAAATGTATCGTAATTTAAGAAGTTTTAAATATTTTTATGCACATGCTTAGGAAGAATGTCATTTTTGAAGTGTTGAGACCAGAATTGAGACCTCTTCTTGCTCATATTGAAACTCAAAAGCATTTTCGTTTTGGTTTCACTCAACTTGAAAACCTCTCAAAACCTCTCGTCCGATTTTCGCAAACCAGCCACCACCCCGTCTCCTCTCCTTTTACCGCCCCTGCCTCTGGCAGATGGGGGGATGGGCGCTCAGGGCTCGGTCCGGGCCGGAGCCCTCTCCCCGGACAGTACGCCAAATACGCATAAATCCTAATTATCCGCAGCTAGAATTTGCGGGGGGAACTCGTGAAATATTAATTTAATCATTAGAATCGGCAGATATCAATGAATAATCGTCTATCGAATAATCAGGTATCGGTGGAGAAATTTAGTATCGGTGCATCTCTCCTCAAATTATTTACTGTGGTCTCACACAAACATTGTTGCTAAAGAATGGAAGTCATATACCGCTGGAATAGCACGGCAGAGAGTAAACTAAGACAATTTTCTTTTTCACGTAAACTGTTCCTTAAGCTACACGTACAAACGGCCATTGTTTTAATAAAATACTAGGTTTAGAAAATATCTTACTTTGTAGGAGTTGAACATTCATAGTTAATGTGATGAACTACAACTGTTAAGGCACCCATGCAGGAGCTGACTTAAATTGCAAAAATGTCTGGGAAAAGCTAGACTAGCATCATTTGTTGACAAATGAAGCTTGGCTTGTATTTTGTAATGGCATGAAATGGCAAGACATGGTTTGTACGTGCCTAAAAATCCACATGGTTGAAGAACAATGTCCCTTGAAGTGGATGTTTCCTTATACTTGAATTGAACATGATGTACTTTTCTTCTCCAATACATGCAATATGTTTGGTTAAATTCTATTTGTTTCATCCTTTTCGGAGCTGTCAGTTAACATTGTAACATTGCAAAGTCAGTCATACAAACATAATCGCTTGGTTCTTGATTTGACAGAACATAAACATCTTATAATGTTAGTTGATTTGGGTTAAATGGGGCCATTGATATAGTCTGATATCATTCATCTGCTGGGATAGAACGGAGGGCAGCTTGACATATGATTTGCATGCTTTTCAGTCCTTCCGGACCTTTGGATCAACCACAAACAGACATGACAGCGAGCGAGACGTGACTGCCGACAGCTGGGACGAGGCTCTTGTCCATACACACAGTTACTCAGATGATTCGCTTCATGGCCTCCAATCATCCAGGCATGAGTAGGAAATCAAAAACAGTCTTCTCAGGGATATCATTTACAGAGCCAAACAATGTACAGGGTAAGAAACAACAGGTAGATTATCCCTGTTTCATATCATATTGAACCCTGAAAAGGTAAAGGGCAGTAATGACAATTTTAACACACATAGCAGGAGTTTGTTTGCTTTAACATCTACATGAAACGATGCCACACTGCCAAAGATGAACGTTATAGAAATATTTGTGAAAAGCAAGTACATTTGTTAAAACATTTGTTTTAGTTGTTTGAATATTATTTGTTTATTTATACATATAGCGCTTTTCAAAATGTTGCATTGTCGCAAAGCAGATTTACGGACTGTACCTTTAGGCAATAGTGACTGTGGTACCTGGCAGTCCAACGATATTTCAACTGAATTCATTCTTACCTTCAATCCCATGAAACGTGTTGTGAATGAAAATACAGTGAAAACAAGTCCTGGCAACTGGTGTTTTGTTTTCCACTATAAAGGTAATTCAAATATTTGATAGAACGCCAGGGATGACTGGAATGAGGTGGATAATACCGTCTGTCAGATCTGAACAATTGAAACCATGATGTAATTGCATAGGCTAAGTGCATTACATGAGCACCCAAGTCTGAATGACCTCGCGTGACCTGAAAGCTTATTCGCCTCTGATGAAACAAACACCTAACAATATATTTCTGTTTTACATGATGGGTGTTCCAAAGCGCTTCATTCACGAGTTGCCTTCATGTAACTTCTTTATAATGTACAGTAACGTTTATTTATTTGCATTTCCGAATGTGTCTTCCAACGTAAATAGGTTTAGTGAATGAATTAAGCACAGTATTTCTCAAGCTTATGAGATCTGCAAAATACACCACGGTTCTAAAAGTTAACGATGTCCTTGGCTTTAAGACTTAAATAGATTAAATTACTCAATTCTTCGAGGCCAATGAAGTTATATCCCCTGACAACGTACAAGCTCCACCAACAAACTTTTTAACTCAATTTCGTCTCTTTGTCTCGCTTCAGTCCGGGGCGCACTTTGGCACGCATGTCGACTGCGTCGCAAACCCTACAGGCTGCGTTGCCTAACTAGAAAGCATCAAAGGCGTCTGCGTTACGCAAACATGCTGTCTACGTAGGCAGCTCGCACAGTTAATTCGTCGGTGGGTAGCGCATATCAATGAGGCGCAACAGAGCGTGTGTTTATAGAAGCTCACAGAGATCGGGAGCGCAGCGCGCAACGGTGACAGTACGCGTTGGAGAGCTCATTCATCCTGACATCAAAGAGACCGAAGGAGAAAAAGAGACATTGGTTATCCGAGTTTGTCGTATAACCGTGACTGTATAGAGCTCTCGACTGTTGGATTGGAGTATTAAAAACAGACTGGAGGCTATTGGAGCTTGTTGACAAACTGTTGGGGATGAATCGCTGTACAGCCGCTTTACTTTTGCTCGTCATTGCTGTTTATTCACTCAGCACAGAGGGTAAGGGATGTTTGCCATGTCTTTAGTTTGTTTTTGGTCATGTAGAATAGGCACGTAGAAGTGCGCGCAGATGGAACGTGGCGCTGTTCATCGCAAAAGATGCTCTTCGTCTTTTTTTGTGTTTATGTAACATTCAAGTCTGACTCTGGACTTAAAGCGAGGAGTTTGGAAATGTTTAGTGTTTTATTGAGCAAACATTTATCCTCGCGCTATTAAATGTTTACAACTTTGCGCAGCATAACAGCGCCATGCTGGTCCAGCTGTCAAACACATCCTTCTCTCTTCTTCTCAGACGATCTAGTTCATTCTTCTGTTCTTGGCCAGTGATAGTAAATAGCAGCTCTTTGTCTTTCACTCTGGGTGAGTTTTTGTTGGCTTCTGTCCTGGGAGGCTGTTTAGAGATGATGCTGAATGGACCAGGAGAAGATTGATGAGGGATTAGATGTAGGTCGCACGTCTTTCACCAGCTCACCTGCTTTTTAGGAAGAGCCTAAAAACCCCTAATGCCAGTTTAATGAATCACCATCCCAGTGTCCTACCTAGTTTGTAGATTTTGGACGACCTTATTAACTAAGTTTTGAGATTCTGCGCGGCAGTGAACAGGGGTATGTCTACATGTCTATGAACTACTCGTTTTTATTGGATCAAAGAAATCGGAATGATTCTAAAATTTTCTTTTATTTGCAAAAACAATATTCTTATAATTCCTTTAGATTTTGAGGTGTGATACGGATGTTTCTTGAATGATTTGGGAGATTTGTCCATCTCTTGTGTGATTGACTAAACAATGGTTTATATTTATTTCTCAGCATATAAGTGCAGATGCACGAGGAAAGGACCGAAGATTCGATACAAAGATGTGCAAAAGCTGGAGATTAAGCCTAAACATCCATACTGCCAAGAAAAGATGATTTTGTAAGTTCGCTACACTTTGTGCTTGTATAGAAATGTGTAGAAATATTAATGATAGAAGTGAGGCTGTGTTTAGTACACCCATCTACAGTACTGCGTTCTTATACTGGATGTTTGTTCAGGATAAGAAATTCATACTCTGTAAACAATGTTGTGGGACTGTGTTTGTAAGGAATGCTTTGTGTCAATGTTAATACTTTTACTATGTAGATTCTGGGATGTTCTGACAGAAAACTGATCTGTCCTTTAAAATGTGCAAACTAACAACAATTGTGTCTATAGTCTAGGCAAGGCATTCCAAACTGTACAGCTTTTGTCAAAAGACATGACTATTAATTTGCATATACAGAATCTGCATATACATCAACTTTTAACAGAACATATATGTTATTTCCATCGCTTCAAACAATTGAATTGTCATTTCTAGTTCCAGCTGCCTCTGGTAGTACACGCTGGGAAAAACAACAAGTCATAAACATGATCAGTCAGCTTAAACACATGTGCCCCAGCTAAGCCAAGCCTAATAAAGCTGTCTGCAGCACCGCCGTCTGATGGAGCACTTAATAAACCACCTAAACCAGTTAGGACCAGCATAGACAGCTAATGACAGTAAATGACCAGATTCGATTTGCTTGATCAAGCTTTCTTCAGCATCTAGTTTTAGCTGGATTTTTTCAGCAAGCTTGTGACGATTTAATGGTACATAAAGGATATTGGATGATGAAGATGCCTCATGTGTTTATGTTATCACAGTTCTGGTTATGAAACACACACTGTAATGTTAGTGCGCAACCGAAAATGTTGTCATTTTGAGTTTTTGCATCAAAATTGTCAGTTGACTCAGTTGAGGATTCATAAATGTATCAATGTTTTTCAGTCTTTTTAACATCTTTGTTAAATGTACCAATTTTTAGCTGAGCCGATAAAACATTTAATTAGAAGATCCAGACTCTCTGTTATAACGCAAACTGCATCGGTTATACAAAGCCTTGATATAGAAGACATTACTCAACAGTACCATCTGCTGGTCATTTAGAAATAGCAGCTAAAGATTTCCACTTCTGTAGTGCTGCTGACAATTTTAACATCCAGTTTTAAGTAAAGCCTGGCTGGTAGTTAATTGACAAGTTAAGACTCAAAACATGTCCATTGTATTAAAAAAGCACAAGCGTCCCCGTGTTAAGCAATAATTTGAAAGATTCTAGATACTAGCCAATAAAGCCAAGTTGTGATTTATTGATTTATTTACTTCAACATATGTTGACATATATGCATGTAAATCGCTTTGGATAAAAGTAAAATGTAAAGTTGTCCATCAGAGGTGCCTTAGCAGGCCGTTGCTAAGAAGAAACCGGTTTGTTTTAAACACTCTCTCTGGGCTTACCGCTGTAATGACGCTGTGGAGAGCAGATGAACCTGAAAAGCTGAAATTCTTAGCTTTACATAGACACCAAACTTGAGTGGTGAAGAAAGCTTGTAGGTGTGTTTCCGGCCATTTTGTTCACGATTATGCTGCATCCTCTCACAAAAATATGTTTTATATATATATATATATATATATATCATCTTTACTTAATATCCTAATAATTTTGGGCATAAAAAAAAAATCTATAATTTCGACCTTTACAATGTTTTGTTGGCTATTGCTGCAAATATACCCATGAAACTTTTGACTGGTTTTGTGGTCAACGGTCACATTTTAGACCTTAAAATAAACTACAATCACTGTCACAAAAACAAACCCCGCTGAAAAGTGACTTATTTTCCGTGTATGGCACAGTGTTCAGTCAGTTTAACATTCCAGCAGCTTCTCTAGTCACACAACAGCTCCGAATTCTTTTTTGAGACTAAAAGCGAGTTAAAGTCAAGTTAAAGTACAGTTAATTCTTTATAAATGAAATGCAGCTTCAGACCCTTTCTATTTGCTGTTGTTATGTTATATTTGAGTTAACTATTAAAATAAATACAATTTAAATAATCAAACATTGATTTCTAAACATTTCTAATGGTTACCAAAGCATGCTGTGCTCATGGTAAAACACTTTGTTCAAATCTCAACACAGAAGTATTCATATTTGGCCCTTTACACACTTTGACCAAAGATTTAACTTAAACGTTTTGAATCATTTTAAGGTAAATCACCATCACCACGGGATAACACTGTCAAAAAAACATTTTTTGACGTCGTTTTTTGCAGGTGCTCCAGGAATGCTGCTGTGTGCAATACAATTTTACCATTTAAAATCAAAAGTAAAAACCCTAAATCATAGCCTGATGTGTATTTCTCGCTTAATTGCATATTGTTCATCTCAGCGCATCACCTGTTCATTTCTTTACCTCTCATCCATTTTCTCATCTATTTTGTTCTCCCCGTGTGTTTATAGTGTCACCATGGAGAATGTGTCCCGTTTCAAAGGTCAGGAATATTGCCTGCACCCCAGACTCCAGAGCACTAAGAACCTTGTCAAGTGGTTCAAAATCTGGAAAGACAAGCACAGGTGAGCGTTAGCTTAGGCCTATTTTATAATGTTTCATTCATTTTTATTTACAGCCGCAGAAATGACACAATTCATAATTTCCATTGAATCATAGTTTCTTAATGTATTAGTGGCCATTCCAGTCCATTATCTGTTGAATTTCAACTAAATCAATCCTAATACGGTCATCAAAAGGGTCAGATCTAAACACAGCTTTATTAATCCAAAAACAGAAGAGGCTGAGGTCTTGGCAGGCAGTAAACAGTCATAAACAAGAGATCAGGCAGTGGTCAGAAACCAGGAAATCCATCAAGACATGAATATCTGGAATTGCAGAGGTAACACATGTAAGAGTACATTAGTGATGTTATGTGCTGTGCCGAGGCTTCTGAGCATGTTAAGAAATCCTGGAAGGTTTCATTGAAGCGCGTGTATGGAGGCTTGTATCGCTTTAGACAAATGACATCACAAATGGCGTCTGAAGCCTCGCTTCAAGCCTGAGTGGTGCAGTAAGCGCTTCAAATCTTGCCGTGACATTTTGACAGCTATGTAGACCAAGTTACACGAGCACATTCACTGCCCTCTGCCCAGTTAAACCCAGACACTTTCCAGTTTTAGAAGAATAATATCGGCCCGTCTGCCTATTATGACCAAGTAATTGATTTACACACATTTGATAGCCCCAGATCATTTCAAGCCAATACGTTTATTACACAGTTATGTTATACAAGCATTATATACCACCAGAAAATGTGCATTATATTCATATAAACAAATGAGTCTAGGTGGAAATAGTTTTTCCTTCACAGTTATTTTTAAGCTTTAACTGGTGCAAAATAAAGTGTATCAGACACCACGTCTGTACTGTATCTGCTTGTTCTACACTCTTTGGCCACCAGACGGTATTGTGAGCAAATGAAGCCTCGAGAAATTAACCCTTTTGTGAACCCCTTGGCTTAACCACATCAAAGCTTTGTGAGGCTTCATCTCGCCACCACCAGAATACATATAAGACTTGGCAATGACAGAATGACTGAACCAGGCGTGAGTCCAGGCAATGGTTTCTGGGAAATGTTGTGAATAATGACATTAGATGATGAGACAGACGTTACACATCCAATGTGAAAAGAATCATCAAAATCGTGTTAAAAGTCGAGGTTATCACATAAAAAACGTTTCCTAAATACATCTATAGATATTACTGTTGTGTTGCTTAATAGTGGAAAGTGAACTTAGCATATTTTCTGTTATTTTGACACGTTTCTCCAGTTTTCATATCTGCAAATAGAAACAATATTTGAGCTTTAAATCTCAATATTTGAGAGAAATGTTGTTAGTAGTTCACAGAATGAAACAAATATGATGATTTTACCTGGACACATTGTACCTATAAATAGTTAAAAATCTGATAAATAGATTTTGAAATGCTCTCTTATTTTTTTAGCGGCTGTATATATGACTCATTATCAACATGAAATGGTTTTAAACCTGTTTTACTTCCATAACATATTTTGCCATGCAACAGTATATTCAAAATAAAGTTTTTACATTATTAGAAAACATTATATTAACAATGTACTAGGTTGTAAAAGGGTCAATTCCGATGTCATGTTGACTTTATTCAATGTAACCGATTGTCTTTATTGATATACTGGCACGCTCTACCTCATTTCTTTTTTTTCCTTTGTAGGGTGTACGAGGCTTAAACGGTATATAATATGCACAAGGCTGAAAACATTGTGGGATGCACAACACTACCAGTGAACTGTGGATGACCAGAGGACCAAATTTTCGAGCACAAAAATGCATACACCCAGACAAGCTTACCAGTCCATTTAATTTATATTAATGTGTAATCACTTAGAGTCAAAAACAATATAAGTATGAGCCAGATGTGTCAGGCCAGAGAAACGTTTCTGCGAATCAGCACCATCTGTAAGAAGTGATCCTTTTTTACAATCTTTTCTGAAGTGTCAGGCCTTGCTCTGGATTTATTGTGTTGTTGCGTACAAAGGGGTACTGACACTTATATTAGGATTTTGTCTGGATTGAAAACATACCGTGATATACTATCCGCAAGTGTCAAAGTAGAAAAACTGTAAAATGGTTTTCTCTTATTTTTTGGCCTCTTGTAGATTCAGACAGATTTGTGATCTTAAAGTTCCCACTACACTAAAGACTGGAGATGTGTAAATAATATCTACAGAGATATTCCAACATTTACATGGTAAACATGATTTTCCATAATCATTTGGCTGTCAAAAGTCATTTTAGACATTAAAGCCATGTTCATGTGCGCCAGAGAAAATGTATTTAACAGTTTTCAGGTCAGTACAAAATGGTAAAAAGGTGATGCAATATGAAACTATATAAGCCATTTCAATCATATTGCACCTTTACTCTATCTTTACACACATTGCTCCTCACCGGGCACACAGTATAATGCCACGTTACAAGCACACGAGCCTGCAGTGAATCATGTGTTTAGCATGAAGCTTTTTATATATTACTGCCATTCCTATCAGCACATTATGAACTACGTGTGCGTGCAGTTTTTTCTAAGCTATTGTCACTCTTTATTTTCTTGTCTCTTCTTGTACATCAAATTGTATGCACTGTATAAGCACACAACATAGGTTCTTGTGTATAGACCACCTCGCCTAGTCTAGCTTGTTCAGATTTTCTTAGTGAGGCCTATGTATTGTATGACGGAATTGTTGTTTTACTATTTAAATAATAAATCATAGAAATGGTTCTTTGTGTTTGGAGTGTCCTACCAAACACAACTTCAAATCCAAGAAGTGTAATCTTCTAAGCACAGCAATAAATATTTCAATAAGTCCACGGTTGTGTTTTATTCTACTCTTGGCATGTATCGTTTCATTGTTATGATTCTTTACAAGTGTAGTTTTATTGTATAAAGCAGCATTAAGAGGGTACAGATGAGAAGTGAGAAAAAGACACAGCTCATTGTGAAAATATGTATATATTGTATTATTCCTTTTATTCTTCCAGCTATATTTGCCAATATATATACATATTGGCAAATATAGCTGGAAGAATAAAAGGAAGAAAAAAGCAATAGTAATTTGCATTTGTTGCGACCAAACACAAGGTGGCGCTGCAGTTCAACATAAATGAGTATCGCGATACCAGACTGGCAGTGTTGCGGTGTGTGGGGGGTTTTTGCGGAGTTGTTTTCTAGTCCGTGGGTCAAGTGGGGAAGGACATTGTTTATCACATGACATTCTTTAACGTACGATAAAGTCATTTAAGATAAGGCGTATTATTACTGTACGGCTACGCTCAAGAAGAAATCGCGTGTAATGCATTGCAAGGACTGTAAAATATGTATTTAGGGCTGGGGTCATTGGATTAGTTTTGATTGGCCAATGGGCTGGATTTGTGACTCAGACCTGGCAACCCCGGTGACTCCAAAGCTTTTTGAAAAGGCTGTAAGGTTTACAGTAAGCATTGCATGATTAGGCTTGTTTGTGTATAAATATTTGCGTATATTCTTTATGTAACGCTTAATAAAACAGCCACTCGAAGTAAAGTTAAAGTTCCTACAGAAAGAAAAAATATATAAAAGCCTTTATGCAGAGAGTTCACTGCCAAATAGAGATCACCGGGTTTTCTCCACTCATCGATCATTGTGGCTTTCAAGTTATTTTTAAAGGCCGCTTAATTTATAAAATGATCAATTTGAGGTGGGAACTTCTATATAAGAAGTGTCATTGGTTACTAATTGGTAACACTTTACAATATCCTGGTATTTGATAACAATTAGTTATTGCATGAACTAACAATGAACAATGTCTATTTTATTTTAGACCATCGTCTCATGTCATTTAAAGATGGCTACAGAATCTACAAATGTTAAACCGATCCAGAGAAGATACGTGAGGGCGTGGAAGTCTTTTGTTTTATGTTTAATG